>NW_025745749.1:0-97500 GCF_021184085.1 Oncorhynchus gorbuscha | reverse complement strand
TTCCATTCAGTAGCACTAACACATCTAGACGAAGCATGGATTGTAGATTATTCCATGAGTCTGGAAGAGAAGGCAGTCTTGCCTAATACTGTAAATGTCCTGGGGACTTGAAGTAGCAACCACCTATCGGACCGGGTATGGTACCATAGCAACCACCTAGCAGACCGGGTATGGTAACATAGCAACCACCTAGCAGACCGGGTATGGTACCATAGCAACCACCTAGCAGACCGGGTATGGTACAATAGCAACCACCTAGCAGACCGGGTATGGTAACATAGCAACCACCTAGCAGACCGGGTATGGTACCAAAGCAACCACCTAGCAGACCGGGTATGGTACCTTAGCAACCACCTAGCAGACCGGGTATGGTAACATAACAACCACCAAGCAGACCGAGTATGGTAACATAGCAACCACCTAGCAGACCGGGTATGGTACCATAGCAACCACGTAGCAGACCGGGTATGGTACCTTAGCAACCACCTAGCAGACCGGGTATGGTAACATAACAACCACCTAGCAGACCGGGTATGGTAACATCGCAACCACCTAGCAGACCGGGTATGGTAACATAGCAACCACCTAGCAGACCGGGTATGGTAACATCGCAACCACCTAGCAGACCGGGTATGGTAACATAGCAACCACCTAGCAGACCGGGTATGGTAACATCGCAACCACCTGGCAGACCGGGTATGGTAACATAGCAACCACCTAGCAGACCGGGTATGGTAACATCGCAACCACCTAGCAGACCGGGTATGGTAACATAGCAACCACCTAGCAGACCGGGTATGGTAACATAGCAACCACCTAGCAGACCGGGTATGGTAACATAGCAACCACCTAGCAGACTGGGTATGGTACCATAGCAACCACCTAGCAGACCGGGTATGGTAACATATCAACCACCAAGCAGACCGGGTATGGTAACATAGCAACCACCTAGCAGACTGGGTATGGTACCATAGCAACCACCTAGCAGACCGGGTATGGTAACATATCAACCACCAAGCAGACCGGGTATGGTACCATAGCAACCACATAGCAGACCGGGTATGGTACCATAGCAACCACATAGCAGACCGGGTATGGTAACATAGAGGGAGTTTACCTGCTGGTGGGGAAGGAGACCAGACTACAGAGGGAGTTTACCTGCTGGTGGTGAAGGAGACCAGACTACAGAGGGAGTTTACCTGCTGGTGGTGAAGGAGACCAGACTACAGAGGGAGTTTACCTGCTGGTGGTGAAGGAGACCAGACTACAGAGGGAGTTTACCTGCTGGTGGTGAAGGAGACCAGACTACAGAGGGAGTTTACCTGCTGGTGGTGAAGGAGACCAGACTACAGAGGGAGTTTACCTGCTGGTGGGGAAGGAGACCAGACTACATTAGTAAAGAGGGAGTTTACCTGCTGGTGGGGAAGGAGACCAGACTACAGAGGGAGTTTACCTGCTGGTGGTGAAGGAGACCAGACTACAGAGGGAGTTTACCTGCTGGTGGTGAAGGAGACCAGACTACATTAGTAAAGAGGGAGTTTACCTGCTGGTGGGGAAGGAGACCAGACTACAGAGGGAGTTTACCTGCTGGTGGTGAAGGAGACCAGACTACAGAGGGAGTTTACCTGCTGGTGGTGAAGGAGACCAGACTAAAGAGGTAAAGAGGGAGTTTACCTGCTGGTGGTGAAGGAGACCAGACTACAGAGGGAGTTTACCTGCTGGTGGGGAAGGAGACCAGACTACAGAGGGAGTTTACCTGCTGGTGGTGAAGGAGACCAGACTACAGAGGTAAAGAGGGAGTTTACCTGCTGGTGGGGAAGGAGACCAGACTACAGAGGGAGTTTACCTGCTGGTGGTGAAGGAGACCAGACTACAGAGGTAAAGAGGGAGTTTACCTGCTGGTGGTGAAGGATACCAGACTACAGAGGTAAAGTGGGAGTTTACCTGCTGGTGGTGAAGGAGACCAGACTACAGAGGTAAAGAGGGAGTTTACCTGCTGGTGGTGAAGGAGACCAGACTACAGAGGGAGTTTACCTGCTGGTGGTGAAGGAGACCAGACTAAAGAGGTAAAGAGGGAGTTTACCTGCTGGTGGGGAAGGAGACCAGACTACAGAGGTAAAGAGGGAGTTTACCTGCTGGTGGTGAAGGATACCAGACTACAGAGGTAAAGAGGGAGTTTACCTGCTGGTGGTGAAGAAGACCAGACTACAGAGGGAGTTTACCTGCTGGTGGTGAAGGAGACCAGACTACAGAGGTAAAGTGGGAGTTTACCTGCTGGTGCTGAAGGAGACCAGACTACAGAGGGAGTTTACCTGCTGGTGGTGAAGGAGACCAGACTACAGAGGGAGTTTACCTGCTGGTGGGGAAGGAGACCAGACTACAGAGGGAGTTTACCTGCTGGTGGGGAAGGAGACCAGACTACAGAGGGAGTTTATCTGCTGGTGGGGAAGGAGACCAGACTACAGAGGGAGTTTACCTGCTGGTGGTGACGGAGAACAGACTACAGAGGGAGTTTACCTACTGGTGGTGAAGGAGACCAGACTACAGAGGGAGTTTACCTGCTGGTGGTGAAGGAGACCAGACTACAGAGGTAAAGAGGGAGTTTACCTGCTGGTGGTGAAGGAGACCAGACTACAGAGGTAAAGAGGGAGTTTACCTGCTGGTGGTGAAGGAGACCAGACTACAGAGGGAGTTTACCTGCTGGTGGGGAAGGAGACCAGACTACAGAGGGAGTTTACTTGCTGGTGGTGAAGGAGACCAGACTACAGAGGGAGTTTACCTGCTGGTGGTGAAGGAGACCAGACTACAGAGGTAAAGAGGGAGTTTACCTGCTGGTGGTGAAGGAGACTAGACTACAGAGGGAGTTTACCTGCTGGTGGGGAAGGAGACCAGACTACAGAGGTAAAGAGGGAGTTTACCTGCTGGTGGTGAAGGAGACCAGACTACAGAGGTAAAGAGGGAGTTTATCTGCTGGTGGTGAAGGAGACCATACTACAGAGGTAAAGAGGGAGTTTACCTGCTGGTGGTGAAGGAGACCAGACTACAGAGGTAAAGAGGAGTTTACCTGCTGGTGGTGAAGGAGACCAGTCTACAGAGATAAAGAGGGAGTTTACCTGCTGGTGGTGAAGGAGACCAGACTACAGAGGGAGTTTACCTGCTGGTGGTGAAGGAGACCAGACTACAGAGGTAAAGAGGGAGTTTACCTGCTGGTGGTGAAGGATACCAGACTACAGAGGTAAAGAGGGAGTTTACCTGCTGGTGGTGAAGGAGACCAGACTACAGAGGGAGTTTACCTGCTGGTGGTGAAGGAGACCAGACTACAGAGGTAAAGAGGGAGTTTACCTGCTGGTGGTGAAGGAGACTAGACTACAGAGGGAGTTTACCTGCTGGTGGTGAAGGAGACCAGACTACAGAGGTAAAGAGGAGTTTACCTGCTGGTGGTGAAGGAGACCAGACTACAGAGATAAAGAGGGAGTTTACCTGCTGGTGGTGAAGGGGACCAGACTACAGAGGGAGTTTACCTGCTGTTGGTGAAGGAGACCAGACTACAGAGGTAAAGAGGGAGTTTACCTGCTGGTGGTGAAGGAGACCAGACTACAGAGGTAAAGAGGGAGTTTACCTGCTGGTGGTGAAGGAGACTAGACTACAGAGGGAGTTTACCTGCTGGTGGTGAAGGAGACCGGACTACAGAGGTAAAGAGGAGTTTACCTGCTGGTGGTGAAGGAGACCAGACTACAGAGATAAAGAGGGAGTTTACCTGCTGGTGGTGAAGGGGACCAGACTACAGAGGGAGTTTACCTGCTGGTGGTGAAGGAGACCAGACTACAGAGGGAGTTTACCTGCTGTTGGTGAAGGAGACCAGACTACAGAGGGAGTTTACCTGCTGGTGGTGAAGGAGACCAGACTACAGAGGGAGTTTACCTGCTGGTGGGGAAGGAGACCAGACTACAGAGGGAGTTTACCTGCTGGTGGTGAAGGAGACCAGACTACAGAGGTAAAGAGGGAGTTTACCTGCTGGTGGGGAAGGAGACCAGACTACAGAGGGAGTTTACATGCTGGTGGTGAAGGAGACCAGACTACAGAGGTAAAGAGGGAGTTTACCTGCTGGTGGTGAAGGATACCAGACTACAGAGGTAAAGTGGGAGTTTACCTGCTGGTGGTGAAGGAGACCAGACTACAGAGGTAAAGAGGGAGTTTACCTGCTGGTGGTGAAGGAGACCAGACTACAGAGGGAGTTTACCTGCTGGTGGTGAAGGAGACCAGACTAAAGAGGTAAAGAGGGAGTTTACCTGCTGGTGGGGAAGGAGACCAGACTACAGAGGGAGTTTACCTGCTGGTGGTGAAGGAGACCAGACTACAGAGGTAAAGAGGGAGTTTACCTGCTGGTGGTGAAGGATACCAGACTACAGAGGTAAAGAGGGAGTTTACCTGCTGGTGGTGAAGAAGACCAGACTACAGAGGGAGTTTACCTGCTGGTGGTGAAGGAGACCAGACTACAGAGGTAAAGTGGGAGTTTACCTGCTGGTGCTGAAGGAGACCAGACTACAGAGGGAGTTTACCTGCTGGTGGTGAAGGAGACCAGACTACAGAGGGAGTTTACCTGCTGGTGGGGAAGGAGACCAGACTACAGAGGGAGTTTACCTGCTGGTGGGGAAGGAGACCAGACTACAGAGGGAGTTTATCTGCTGGTGGGGAAGGAGACCAGACTACAGAGGGAGTTTACCTGCTGGTGGTGAAGGAGACCAGACTACAGAGGGAGTTTACCTACTGGTGGTGAAGGAGACCAGACTACAGAGGGAGTTTACCTGCTGGTGGTGAAGGAGACCAGACTACAGAGGTAAAGAGGGAGTTTACCTGCTGGTGGTGAAGGAGACCAGACTACAGAGGTAAAGAGGGAGTTTACCTGCTGGTGGTGAAGGAGACCAGACTACAGAGGGAGTTTACCTGCTGGTGGGGAAGGAGACCAGACTACAGAGGGAGTTTACTTGCTGGTGGTGAAGGAGACCAGACTACAGAGGGAGTTTACCTGCTGGTGGTGAAGGAGACCAGACTACAGAGGTAAAGAGGGAGTTTACCTGCTGGTGGTGAAGGAGACTAGACTACAGAGGGAGTTTACCTGCTGGTGGGGAAGGAGACCAGACTACAGAGGTAAAGAGGGAGTTTACCTGCTGGTGGTGAAGGAGACCAGACTACAGAGGGAGTTTATCTGCTGGTGGTGAAGGAGACCATACTACAGAGGTAAAGAGGGAGTTTACCTGCTGGTGGTGAAGGAGACCAGACTACAGAGGTAAAGAGGAGTTTACCTGCTGGTGGTGAAGGAGACCAGTCTACAGAGATAAAGAGGGAGTTTACCTGCTGGTGGTGAAGGAGACCAGACTACAGAGGGAGTTTACCTGCTGGTGGTGAAGGAGACCAGACTACAGAGGTAAAGAGGGAGTTTACCTGCTGGTGGTGAAGGATACCAGACTACAGAGGTAAAGAGGGAGTTTACCTGCTGGTGGTGAAGGAGACCAGACTACAGAGGGAGTTTACCTGCTGGTGGTGAAGGAGACCAGACTACAGAGGTAAAGAGGGAGTTTACCTGCTGGTGGTGAAGGAGACCAGACTACAGAGGGAGTTTACCTGCTGGTGGTGAAGGAGACCAGACTACAGAGGTAAAGAGGGAGTTTACCTGCTGGTGGTGAAGGAGACCAGACTACAGAGGTAAAGAGGAGTTTACCTGCTGGTGGTGAAGGAGACCAGTCTACAGAGATAAAGAGGGAGTTTACCTGCTGGTGGTGAAGGAGACCAGACTACAGAGGTAAAGAGGGAGTTTACCTGCTGGTGGTGAAGGATACCAGACTACAGAGGTAAAGAGGGAGTTTACCTGCTGGTGGTGAAGGAGACCAGACTACAGAGGGAGTTTACCTGCTGGTGGTGAAGGAGACCAGACTACAGAGGGAGTTTACCTGCTGGTGGTGAAGGAGACCAGACTACAGAGGTAAAGAGGGAGTTTACCTGCTGGTGGTGAAGGAGACTAGACTACAGAGGGAGTTTACCTGCTGGTGGGGAAGGAGACCAGACTACAGAGGTAAAGAGGGAGTTTACCTGCTGGTGGTGAAGGATACCAGACTACAGAGGTAAAGAGGGAGTTTACCTGCTGGTGGTGAAGGAGACCAGACTACAGAGGTAAAGAGGAGTTTACCTGCTGGTGGTGAAGGAGACCAGACTACAGAGATAAAGAGGGAGTTTACCTGCTGGTGGTGAAGGAGACTAGACTACAGAGGGAGTTTACCTGCTGGTGGGGAAGGAGACCAGACTACAGAGGGAGTTTACCTGCTGGTGGTGAAGGAGACCAGACTACAGAGGTAAAGAGGGAGTTTACCTGCTGGTGGTGAAGGATACCAGACTACAGAGGTAAAGAGGGAGTTTACCTGCTGGTGGTGAAGGAGACCAGACTACAGAGGGAGTTTATCTGCTGGTGGTGAAGGAGACCATACTACAGAGGTAAAGAGGAGTTTACCTGCTGGTGGTGAAGGAGACCAGACTACAGAGGTAAAGAGGAGTTTACCTGCTGGTGGTGAAGGAGACCAGACTACAGAGATAAAGAGGGAGTTTACCTGCTGGTGGTGAAGGAGACCAGACTACAGAGGGAGTTTACCTGCTGGTGGTGAAGGAGACCAGACTACAGAGGTAAAGAGGGAGTTTACCTGCTGGTGGTGAAGGATACCAGACTACAGAGGTAAAGAGGGAGTTTACCTGCTGGTGGTGAAGGAGACCAGACTACAGAGGGAGTTTACCTGCTGGTGGTGAAGGAGACCAGACTACAGAGGTAAAGAGGGAGTTTACCTGCTGGTGGTGAAGGAGACTAGACTACAGAGGGAGTTTACCTGCTGGTGGTGAAGGAGACCAGACTACAGAGGGAGTTTACCTGCTGGTGGGGAAGGAGACCAGACTACAGAGGTAAAGAGGAGTTTACCTGCTGGTGGTGAAGGAGACCAGACTACAGAGATAAAGAGGGAGTTTACCTGCTGGTGGTGAAGGGGACCAGACTACAGAGGGAGTTTACCTGCTGTTGGTGAAGGAGACCAGACTACAGAGGTAAAGAGGGAGTTTACCTGCTGGTGGTGAAGGAGACCAGACTACAGAGGTAAAGAGGAGTTTACCTGGTGGTGGTGAAGGAGACCGGACTACAGAGGTAAAGAGGAGTTTACCTGCTGGTGGTGAAGGAGACCAGACTACAGAGATAAAGAGGGAGTTTACCTGCTGGTGGTGAAGGAGACCAGACTACAGAGGTAAAGAGGGAGTTTACCTGCTGGTGGTGAAGGATACCAGACTACAGAGGTAAAGAGGGAGTTTACCTGCTGGTGGTGAAGGAGACCAGACTACAGAGGGAGTTTACCTGCTGTTGGTGAAGGAGACCAGACTACAGAGGTAAAGAGGGAGTTTACCTGCTGGTGGTGAAGGAGACCAGACTACAGAGGGAGTTTACCTGCTTGTGGTGAAGGAGACCAGACTACAGAGGTAAAGAGGGAGTTTACCTGCTGGTGGTGAAGGAGACCAGACTACAGAGGGAGTTTACCTGCTGGTGGTGAAGGAGACCAGACTACAGAGGGAGTTTACCTGCTGGTGGTGAAGGAGACCAGACTACAGAGGGAGTTTACCTGCTGGTGGTGAAGGAGACCAGACTACAGAGGGAGTTTACCTGCTGGTGGTGAAGGAGACCAGACTACAGAGGGAGTTTACCTGCTGGTGGTGAAGGAGACCAGACTACAGAGGTAAAGAGGGAGTTTACCTGCTGGTGGTGAAGGAGACCAGACTACAGAGGGAGTTTACCTGCTGGTGGTGAAGGAGACCAGACTACAGAGGGAGTTTACCTGCTGTTGGTGAAGGAGACCAGACTACAGAGGGAGTTTACCTGCTGGTGGTGAAGGAGACCAGACTACAGAGGTAAAGAGGGAGTTTACCTGCTGGTGGTGAAGGAGACCAGACTACAGAGGTAAAGAGGGAGTTTACCTGCTGGTGGTGAAGGAGACCAGACTACAGAGGGAGTTTACCTGCTGGTGGGGAAGGAGACCAGACTACAGAGGGAGTTTACCTGCTGGTGGTGAAGGAGACCAGACTACAGAGGTAAAGAGGGAGTTTACCTGCTGGTGGTGAAGGAGACCAGACTACAGAGGGAGTTTACCTGCTGGTGGTGAAGGAGACCAGACTACAGAGGTAAAGAGGGAGTTTACCTGCTGGTGGTGAAGGAGACCAGACTACAGAGGGAGTTTACCTGCTGGTGGGGAAGGAGACCAGACTACAGAGGGAGTTTACCTGCTGGTGGTGAAGGAGACCAGACTACAGAGGGAGTTTACCTGCTGGTGCTGAAGGAGACCAGACTATAATATAATAATAATAATATATGCCATTTAGCAGACGCTTTTATCCAAAGCGACTTACAGTCATGTGTGCATACATTCTACGTATGGGTGATCCCGGGAATCGAACCCACTACCCTGGCGTTACAAGCGCCATGCTCTACCAACTGAGCTACAGAAGGACCAGACTACAGAGGGAGTTTACCTGCTGGTGGTGAAGGAGACCAGACTACAGAGGTAAAGAGGGAGTTTACCTGCTGGTGGTGAAGGAGACTAGACTACAGAGGGAGTTTACCTGCTGGTGGTGAAGGAGACCAGACTACAGAGGTAAAGAGGGAGTTTATCTGCTGGTGGTGAAGGAGACCAGACTACAGAGGTAAAGAGGGAGTTTATCTGCTGGTGGTGAAGGAGACCATACTACAGAGGTAAAGAGGGAGTTTACCTGCTGGTGGTGAAGGAGACCAGACTACAGAGGTAAAGAGGAGTTTACCTGCTGGTGGTGAAGGAGACCAGTCTACAGAGATAAAGAGGGAGTTTACCTGCTGGTGGTGAAGGAGACCAGACTACAGAGGGAGTTTACCTGCTGGTGGTGAAGGAGACCAGACTACAGAGGTAAAGAGGGAGTTTACCTGCTGGTGGTGAAGGATACCAGACTACAGAGGTAAAGAGGGAGTTTACCTGCTGGTGGTGAAGTAGACTAGACTACAGAGGGAGTTTACCTGCTGGTGGGGAAGGAGACCAGACTACAGAGGTAAAGAGGAGTTTACCTGCTGGTGGTGAAGGAGACCAGACTACAGAGATAAAGAGGGAGTTTACCTGCTGGTGGTGAAGGGGACCAGACTACAGAGGGAGTTTACCTGCTGTTGGTGAAGGAGACCAGACTACAGAGGTAAAGAGGGAGTTTACCTGCTGGTGGTGAAGGAGACCAGACTACAGAGGGAGTTTACCTGCTGGTGGTGAAGGAGACCAGACTACAGAGGTAAAGAGGGAGTTTACCTGCTGGTGGTGAAGGAGACCAGACTACAGAGGGAGTTTACCTGCTGGTGGTGAAGGAGACCAGACTACAGAGGTAAAGAGGGAGTTTACCTGCTGGTGGTGAAGGAGACTAGACTACAGAGGGAGTTTACCTGCTGGTGGGGAAGGAGACCAGACTACAGAGGTAAAGATGGAGTTTACCTGCTGGTGGTGAAGGAGACCAGACTACAGAGGGAAAGAGGGAGTTTATCTGCTGGTGGTGAAGGAGACCAGACTACAGAGGGAGTTTACCTGCTGGTGGTGAAGGAGACCAGACTACAGAGGGAGTTTACCTGCTGGTGGTGAAGGAGACCAGACTACAGAGGTAAAGAGGGAGTTTACCTGCTGGTGGTGAAGGAGACCAGACTACAGAGGTAAAGAGGAGTTTACCTGCTGGTGGTGAAGGAGACCAGTCTACAGAGATAAAGAGGGAGTTTACCTGCTGGTGGTGAAGGAGACCAGACTACAGAGGTAAAGAGGGAGTTTACCTGCTGGTGGTGAAGGATACCAGACTACAGAGGTAAAGAGGGAGTTTACCTGCTGGTGGTGAAGGAGACCAGACTACAGAGGGAGTTTACCTGCTGGTGGTGAAGGAGACCAGACTACAGAGGTAAAGAGGGAGTTTACCTGCTGGTGGTGAAGGAGACTAGACTACAGAGGGAGTTTACCTGCTGGTGGGGAAGGAGACCAGACTACAGAGGTAAAGAGGGAGTTTACCTGCTGGTGGTGAAGGATACCAGACTACAGAGGTAAAGAGGGAGTTTACCTGCTGGTGGTGAAGGAGACTAGACTACAGAGGGAGTTTACCTGCTGGTGGGGAAGGAGACCAGACTACAGAGGGAGTTTACCTGCTGGTGGTGAAGGAGACCAGACTACAGAGGTAAAGAGGGAGTTTACCTGCTGGTGGTGAAGGAGACCAGACTACAGAGGTAAAGAGGAGTTTACCTGCTGGTGGTGAAGGAGACCAGACTACAGAGATAAAGAGGGAGTTTACCTGCTGGTGGTGAAGGAGACTAGACTACAGAGGGAGTTTACCTGCTGGTGGGGAAGGAGACCAGACTACAGAGGGAGTTTACCTGCTGGTGGTGAAGGAGACCAGACTACAGAGGTAAAGAGGGAGTTTACCTGCTGGTGGTGAAGGAGACCAGACTACAGAGGTAAAGAGGAGTTTACCTGCTGGTGGTGAAGGAGACCAGACTACAGAGATAAAGAGGGAGTTTACCTGCTGGTGATGAAGGAGACCAGACTACAGAGGGAGTTTACCTGCTGTTGGTGAAGGAGACCAGACTACAGAGGGAGTTTACCTTCTGGTGGTGAAGGGGACCAGACTACAGAGGGAGTTTACCTGCTGTTGGTGAAGGAGACCAGACTACAGAGGTAAAGAGGGAGTTTACCTGCTGGTGGTGAAGGAGACCAGACTACAGAGGGAGTTTACCTGCTGGTGGTGAAGGAGACCAGACTACAGAGGGAGTTTACCTGCTGGTGGTGAAGGGGACCAGACTACAGAGGGAGTTTACCTGCTGTTGGTGAAGGAGACCAGACTACAGAGGTAAAGAGGGAGTTTACCTGCTGGTGGTGAAGGAGACCAGACTACAGAGGGAGTTTACCTGCTGGTGGTGAAGGAGACCAGACTACAGAGGTAAAGAGGGAGTTTACCTGCTGGTGGTGAAGGAGACCAGACTACAGAGGGAGTTTACCTGCTGGTGGTGAAGGAGACCAGACTACAGAGGGAGTTTACCTGCTGGTGGTGAAGGAGACCAGACTACAGAGGTAAAGAGGAGTTTACCTGCTGGTGGTGAAGGAGACCAGACTACAGAGGGAGTTTACCTGCTGGTGGTGAAGGAGACCAGACTACAGAGGTAAAGGGAGTTTACCTGCTGGTGGTGAAGGAGACCAGACTACAGAGGGAGTTTACCTGCTGTTGGTGAAGGAGACCAGACTACAGAGGGAGTTTACCTGCTGGTGGTGAAGGAGACCAGACTACAGAGGTAAAGAGGGAGTTTACCTGCTGGTGGTGAAGGAGACCAGACTACAGAGGTAAAGAGGGAGTTTACCTGCTGGTGGTGAAGGAGACCAGACTACAGAGGGAGTTTACCTGCTGGTGGGGAAGGAGACCAGACTACAGAGGGAGTTTACCTGCTGGTGGTGAAGGAGACCAGACTACAGAGGGAGTTTACCTGCTGGTGGTGAAGGAGACCAGACTACAGAGGTAAAGAGGGAGTTTACCTGCTGGTGGTGAAGGAGACCAGACTACAGAGGGAGTTTACCTGCTGGTGGGGAAGGAGACCAGACTACAGAGGGAGTTTACCTGCTGGTGGTGAAGGAGACCAGACTACAGAGGTAAAGAGGGAGTTTACCTGCTGGTGGTGAAGGAGACCAGACTACAGAGGGAGTTTACCTGCTGGTGGTGAAGGAGACCAGACTACAGAGGTAAAGAGGGAGTTTACCTGCTGGTGGTGAAGGAGACCAGACTACAGAGGGAGTTTACCTGCTGGTGGGGAAGGAGACCAGACTACAGAGGGAGTTTACCTGCTGGTGGTGAAGGAGACCAGACTACAGAGGTAAAGAGGGAGTTTACCTGCTGGTGGTGAAGGAGACCAGACTACAGAGGGAGTTTACCTGCTGGTGGTGAAGGAGACCAGACTACAGAGGTAAAGAGGGAGTTTACCTGCTGGTGGTGAAGGAGACCAGACTACAGAGGGAGTTTACCTGCTGGTGGTGAAGGAGACCATACTACAGAGGTAAAGAGGGAGTTTACCTGCTGGTGGTGAAGGAGACCAGTCTACAGAGGTAAAGAGGGAGTTTACCTGCTGGTGGTGAAAGAGACCAGACTACAGAGGGAGTTTACCTGCTGTTGGTGAAGGAGACCAGACTACAGAGATAAAGAGGGAGTTTACCTGCTGGTGGTGAAGGAGACCAGACTACAGAGGGAGTTTACCTGCTGGTGGTGAAGGAGACCAGACTACAGAGGTAAAGAGGGAGTTTACCTGCTGGTGGTGAAGGAGACCAGACTACAGAGGTAAAGAGGGAGTTTACCTGCTGGTGGGGAAGCAGACCAGACTACAGAGGTAAAGAGGGCGTTTACCTGCTGGTGGGGAAGGAGACCAGACTACAGAGGGAGTTTACCTGCTGGTGGGGAAGGAGACCAGACTACAGAGGGAGTTTACCTGCTGGTGGTGAAGGAGACCAGACTACAGAGGTAAAGAGGGAGTTTACCTGCTGGTGGGGAAGCAGACCAGACTACAGAGGTAAAGAGGGCGTTTACCTGCTGGTGGTGAAGGAGACCAGACTACAGAGGGAGTTTACCTGCTGGTGGGGAAGGAGACCAGACTACAGAGGGAGTTTACCTGCTGGTGGTGAAGGAGACCAGACTACAGAGGGAGTTTACCTGCTGGTGGTGAAGGAGACCAGACTACAGAGGGAGTTTACCTGCTGGTGGTGAAGGAGACCAGACTACAGAGGGAGTTTACCTGCTGGTGGTGAAGGAGACCAGACTACAGAGGTAAAGAGGGAGTTTACCTGCTGGTCGGCTCGTTCAGCCGACAGAAACTTTCAACCGGTTCTCCCCATTAAGCAGCGAGTCGGAGTCTGAGGCCGAGCCTTCTCTTGTCTCTACTCCTCCCGTTACGGGGTCTGAGATGCCGAAGCTTCCCACCCTTAGCTCTAACAAATTGAAAACCCTAGTCAGTGGTGACTCCATTACCCGCAGTATTAGACTTAAAACGAATCATTCAGCGATCATACACTGTTTACCAGGGGGCAGGGATACCGACATTAAGGCTAATCTGATGATGGTGCTGGCTAAAGCTAAAACTGGTGAGTGTAGAGAGTATAGAGATATTGTTATCCACGTCGACACCAACGATGTTAGGATGAAACAGTCAGAGGTCACCAAGTGCAACATAGCTTCAGCGTGTAAATCAGCTAGAAAGATGTGTCGGCATCGAGTAATTGTCTCTGGCCCCCTCCCAGTTGGGGGAGTGATGAGCTCTACAGCAGAGTCTCACAACTCAATCGCTGGTTGAAAACTGTTTTCTGCCCCTCCAAAAGATAGAATTTGTAGATAATTGGCCCTCTTTCTGGAACTCACCCACAAACAGGACCAAGCCTGGTCTGCTGAGGAGTGATGGACTCCATCCTAGCTGGAGGGGTGCTCTCATCTTATCTACCAACATAGACATGGCTCTCTGGTTGCGCATATCGATTGCGCAACCAGGGGTGGTAAAACCTTGGATCATTGTTACTCTAACTTCCGCGACGCATATAAGGCCCTGCCCCGCCCCCCTTTCGGAAAAGCTGACCACGACTCCATTTTGCTGATCCCTGCCTACAGACAGAAATTAAAACAAGAGGCTCCCACGCTGAGGTCTGTCCAATGCTGGTCAGACCAAGCTGACTCTACACTCCAAGACTGCTTCCATCACGTGGACTGGGACATGTTTTGTATTGCGTCAGATGGGAATATTGACGAATACGCTGATTCGGTGTGCGAGTTCATTAGAACGTGCGTCGAAGATGTCGTTCCCATAGCAACGATAAAAACATTCCCTAACCAGAAACCGTGGATTGATGGCAGCATTCGCGTGAAACTGAAAGCGCGAACCACTGCTTTAAATCAGGGCAAGGTGACTGGAAACATGACTGAATACAAACAGTGCAGCTATTCCCTCCGTAAGGCTATCAAACAAGCTAAGCGTCAGTACAGAGACAAAGTGGAATCTCAATTCAATGGGTCAGACACAAGAGGCATGTGGCAGGGTCTACAGTCAATCACGGACTACAAGATGAAATCCAGCCCAGTCACGGACCAGGATGTCTTGCTCCCAGGCAGACTAAATAACTTTTTTGCCCGCTTTGAGGACAATACAGTGCCACTGACACGGCCTGCAACGGAAACATGCAGTCTCTCCTTCACTACAGCCGAGGTGAGTAAGACATTTAAACGTGTTAACCCTCGCAAGGCTGCAGGCCCAGACGGCATCCCCAGCCGCGCCCTCAGAGCATGCGCAGACCAGCTGGCCGGTGTGTTTACGGACATATTCAATCAATCCCTATACCAGTCTGCTGTTCCCACATGCTTCAAGAGGGCCACCATTGTTCCTGTTCCCAAGAAAGCTAAGGTAACTGAGCTAAACGACTACCGCCCCGTAGCACTCACTTCCGTCATCATGAAGTGCTTTGAGAGACTAGTCAAGGACCATATCATCTCCACCCTACCTGACACCCTAGACCCACTCCAATTTGCTTACCGCCCAAATAGGTCCACAGACGATGCAATCTCAACCACACTGCACACTGCCCTAACCCACCTGGACAAGAGGAATACCTATGTGAGAATGCTGTTCATCGACTACAGCTCGGCATTCAACACCATAGTACCCTCCAAGCTCGTCATCAAGCTCGAGACCCTGGGTCTCGACCCCGCCCTGTGCAACTGGGTACTGGACTTCCTGACGGGCCGCCCCCAGGTGGTGAGGGTAGGCAACAACATCTCCTCCCCGCTGATCCTCAACACGGGGGCCCGACAAGGGTGCGTTCTGAGCCCTCTCCTGTACTCCCTGTTCACCCACGACTGCGTGGCCACGCACGCCTCCAACTCAATCATCAAGTTTGCGGACGACACAACAGTGGTAGGCTTGATTACCAACAACGACGAGACGGCCTACAGGGAGGAGGTGAGGGCCCTCGGAGTGTGGTGTCAGGAAAATAACCTCACACTCAACGTCAACAAAACTAAGGAGATGATTGTGGACTTCAGGAAACAGCAGAGGGAACACCCCTATCCACATCGATGGAACAGTAGTGGAGAGGGTAGCTAGTTTTAAGTTCCTCGGCATACACATCACAGACAAACTGAATTGGTCCACTCACACTGACAGCGTCGTGAAGAAGGCGCAGCAGCGCCTATTCAACCTCAGGAGGCTGAAGAAATTCGGCTTGTCACCAAAAGCACTCACAAACTTCTACAGATGCACAATCGAGAGCATCCTGGCGGGCTGTATCACCGCCTGGTACGGCAACTGCTCCGCCCTCAACCGTAAGGCTCTCCAGAGGGTAGTGAGGACTGCACAACTCATCACCGGGGGCAAACTACCTGCCCTCCAGGACACCTACACCACCCGTTGTTACAGGAAGGCCATAAAGATCATCAAGGACATCAACCACCCGAACCACTGCCTGTTCACCCCGCTATCATCCAGAAGGCGAGGTCAGTACAGGTGCATCAAAGCTGGGACCGAGAGACTGAAAAACAGCTTCTATCTCAAGGCCATCAGACTGTTAAACAGCCACCACTAACATTGAGTGGCTGCTGCCAACACACTGTCATTGACACTGACCCAACTCCAGCCATTTTAATAATGGGAATTGATGGGAAATGATGTAAATATATCACTAGCCACTTTAAACAATGCTACCTTATATAATGTTACTTACCCTACATTATTCATCTCATATGCATATGTATATACTGTACTCTACATCATCGACTGCATCCTTATGTAACACATGTATCACTAGCCACTTTAACTATGCCACTTTGTTTACTTTGTCTACACACTCATCTCATATGTATATACTGTACTCGATACCATCTACTGTATGCTGCTCTGTACCATCACTCATTCATATATCCTTATGTACATGTTCCTTATCCCCTTACACTGTGTATAAGACAGTAGTTTTGGAATTGTTAGTTAGATTACTTGTTGGTTATCACTGCATTGTCGGAACTAGAAGCACAAGCATTTCGCTACACTCGCATTAACATCTGCTAACCATGTGTATGTGACAAATAAAATTTGATTTGATTTGATTTGATTTTGAACTCCTCTAGCTCCACAATGAAATAGGGTGCAGGCCAGGCAGCAGGCTGTTAGCCAGCCTGCCAGCATAGTGGAGTCTGCCACTAGTACAGCTCAGCTATCCCCATTGAGACCGTGTCTGTGCCTCGACCTGGGTTGGGCAAAACAAAAATATTTCAATTTACAAAAAAAAGACGTTTTCGTCTTTTGAGCTTCTGGTCATGAAATCTATGCAGCCTCCTCAATCACTTTTTATAGCTACTGTTTACAGGCCTCCTGGACCATATACAGCATTCCTCATTGAGTTCCCTGAATTCCTATCGGACCTTGTAGTCATAGAAGATAATATTCTAATCTTTGGTGACTTTAATATTCACATGGAAAAGTCCACAGACCCACTCCAAAAGGCTTTCGGAGCCATTATCGACTCAGTGGATTTTGTTCAACATGTCTCTGGACCCACTCACTGTCACAGTCATACTCTGGACCTAGTTTTGACCCATGGAATAAATTTTGTGGATCTTAATGTTTTTCCTCATAATCCTGGACTATCGGACCACCATTTTATTACGTTTGCAATTGCAACAAATAATTTGCTCAGACCCAAACGAAGGAGCATCAAAAGTCATGCTATAAATTCACAGACAACACAAAGATTCCTTGATGCCCTTCCAGACTCCCTCTGCCTACCCAAGGATGTCAGAGGACAACAATCAGTTAACTACCTAACTGAGGAACTCAATTTAACCTTGTGCAATACCCGAGATGCAGTTGCACCCCTAAAAACTAAAAACATTTCTCATAAGAAACTAGCTCCATGGTATAAAGAAAATACCCGAGCTCTGAAGCAAGCTTCCAGAAAATTGGAACGGAAATGGCGCCACACCAAACTGGAAGTCTTCCGACTAGCTTGGAAAGACAGTACCGTGCAATATCGAAGAGCCCTCACTGCTGCTCGATCATCCTATTTTTCCAACTTAATTGAGGAAAATAAGAACAATCCTACATTTATTTTTGATACTGTTGCAAAGCTAACTAAAAAGCAGCATTCCCCAAGTGAGGATGGCTTTCACTTTAGCAGTAATAAATTCATGAACTTCTTTGAGGGAAAGGATCATGATTATTAGAAAGCAAATTACTGACTCCTCTTTAAATCTGCGTATTCCTTCAAAGCTCAGTTGTCCTGAGTCTGCACAACTCTGCCAGGAACTAGGATCAAGAGATACGCTCAAGTGTTTTAGTACTATATCTTGACACAATGATGAAAATAATCATGGCCTTTAAACCTTCAAGCTGCATACTGGACCCTATTCCAACTAAACTACTGAAAGAGCTGCTTCCTGTGCTTGGCCCTCCTATGTTGAACATAATAAACGGCTCTCTATCCACCGGATGTGTACCAAACTCACTAAATGGCATTAATAAAGCATCTCTTGAAAAAGCCAAACCTTGACCCAGAAAATATAAAAAACTATCAGCCTATATCGAATCATCTATTCCTCTCAAAAACGTAAGAATAGGCTGTTGCGCAGCAACTCACTGCCTTCCTGAAGACAAACAATGTATATGAAATGCTTCTGTCTGGTTTTAGACCCCATTA
This sequence comes from Oncorhynchus gorbuscha, assembly GCF_021184085.1. Taxonomy (NCBI): domain Eukaryota; kingdom Metazoa; phylum Chordata; class Actinopteri; order Salmoniformes; family Salmonidae; genus Oncorhynchus; species Oncorhynchus gorbuscha. The sequence goes on along the minus strand of NW_025745749.1, from coordinate 79,741 downwards.
TAGCACTGAGACTGCACTTGTGAAGGTGGTAAATGACCTTTTAATGGCATCAGACCGAGGCTCTGCATCTGTCCTCGTGCTCTTAGACCTTAGTGCTGCTTTTGCTAACCTACAAAGTATCACATGGGCTTGCTCCTACCTATCTCTCTGATTTGGTCCTGCCGTACATACCTACATGTACGCTACGGTCACAAGACGCAGGCCTCCTAATTGTACTTATGTGATCTTCCTGTCTGGGTTGACGCACCCCCTTGGGTTGTCCCGTGGCGGAGATCTTTGTGGGCTATACTCGGCCTTGTCTCAGGATGGTAAGTTGGTGGTTGAAGATATTCCTCTAGTGGTGTGGGGGCTGTGCATTGGCAAAGTGGGTGGGGTTATATCCTTCCTGTTTGGCCCTGTCCGTGGTTATCATCGAATGGGGCCACAGTGTCTCCTGACCCCTCCTGTCTCATCCTCCAGCATTTATGCTGCATTTGTTTATGTGTCGGGGGCTAGGGTCAGTTTGTTATATCTGGAGTACTTCTCCTGTCCTATTCGGTGTCCTGTGTGAATTTAAGTATTGCTCTCTCTAATTCTCTCTTTCTTTCTCTCTTTCTTCCTCTCTAGGAGGACCTGAGCCCTAGGACCAGGGCTCTGTTCTAGGCCCTCTCCTATTCTCGCTATACACCAAGTCACTTGGCTCTGTCATAACCTCACATGGTCTCTCCTATCATTGCTATGCAGACGACACACAATTAATCTTCTCCTTTCCCCCTTCTGATGACCAGGTGGCGAATCGCATCTCTGCATGTCTGGCAGACATATCAGTGTGGATGACGGATCACCACCTCAAGCTGAACGTCGGCAAGACGGAGCTGCTCTTCCTCCCGGGGAAGGACTGCCCGTTCCATGATCTCGCCATCACGGTTGACAACTCCATTGTGTCCTCCTCCCAGAGTGCTAAGAACCTTGGCGTGATCCTGGACAACACCCTGTCGTTCTCAACTAACATCAAGGCGGTGGCCCGTTCCTGTAGGTTCATGCTCTACAACATCCGCAGAGTACGACCCTGCCTCACACAGGAAGCGGCGCAGGTCCTAATCCAGGCACTTGTCATCTCCCGTCTGGATTACTGCAACTCGCTGTTGGCTGGGCTCCCTGCCTGTGCCATTAAACCCCTACAACTCATCCAGAACGCCGCAGCCCGTCTGGTGTTCAACCTTCCCAAGTTCTCTCACGTCACCCCGCTCCTCCGCTCTCTCCACTGGCTTCCAGTTGAAGCTCGCATCTGCTACAAGACCATGGTGCTTGCCTACGGAGCTGTGAGGGGAACGGCACCTCAGTACCTCCAGGCTCTGATCAGGCCCTACACCCAAACAAGGGCACTGCGTTCATCCACCTCTGGCCTGCTCGCCTCCCTACCACTGAGGAAGTACAGTTCCCGCTCAGCCCAGTCAAAACTGTTCGCTGCTCTGGCCCCCCAATGGTGGAACAAACTCCCTCACGACGCCAGGACAGCGGAGTCAATCACCACCTTCCGGAGACACCTGAAACCCCACCTCTTTAAGGAATACCTAGGATAGGATAAGTAATCCTTCTCACCCCCCCCTTTAAGATTTAGATGCACTATTGTAAAGTGACTGTTCTACTGGATGTCATAAGGTGAATGCACCAATTTGTAAGTCGCTCTGGATAAGAGCGTCTGCTAAATGACTTAAATGTAAATGTAAATGTGACCATGCCCCAGGACTACCTGACATGATGACTCCTTGCTGTCTCCAGTCCACCTGTCCGTGCTGCTGCTCCAGTTTCAACTGTTCTGCCTGCGGCTATGGAACCCTGACCTGTTCAATGGACGTGCTACCTGTCCCAGACCTGCTGTTTTCAACTCTCTAGAGTCAGCAGGAGTGGTAGAGATACTCTGAAAGATCGGCTAAAAAAAGCCAACTGACATTTACTCCTGAGGTGCTGACTTGCTGCTCCCTCTACAACTACTGTGATTATTATTATTGGACCATGCTGGTCATTTATGAACATTTGAACATCTTGGCCATGTTCTGTTATAATCTCCACCCGGCACAGCCAGAAGAGGACTGGCCACCCCTCATAGCCTGGTTCCTCTCTAGGTTTCTTCCTAGGTTTTGGCCTTTCTAGGGAGTTTTTCCTAGCCACTGTGCTTCTACACCTGCATTGCTTGCTGTTTGGGGTTTTAGGCTGGTTTTCTGTACAGCACTTTAAGATATCAGCTGATGTACAAAGGGCTATATTAATACATTTGATTTGATTTACCCCAAGCCATACGACTCCTGAACACCTAATCAAATGGCTACCCAGACAATTTGCATTGACCCCCACCCACCCCCCACCTTTACACTGCTGCTACTCTCTGTTATTATCTATGCATAGTCACTTTACCTCTAGCTACATGTACATATTACCTCAATTACCTCGACAAACCGGTGCCCCCGCACATTGACTCTGTACCAGAACCCCCTGTATATAGCCTCCACATTGACTCTGTACAGGTACCCTCTGTATATTGCCTCCACATTGACTCTGTACCGTAACACCCTGTATATAGCCTCCACATTGACTCTGTACCAGAACCCCCTGTATATAGTCTGCACATTGACTCTGTACCAGAACCACCTGTATAAAGCCTCCACATTGACTCTGTACCGTAACACCCTGTATATAGCCTCCACATTGACTCTGTACCGCAACACCCTGTATAAAGCCTCCACATTGACTCTGTACCGTAACACCCTGTATATAGCCTCCACATTGACTCTGTATCGTAACACCCTGTATATAGCCTCCACATTGACTCTGTACCGGTACCCTCTGTATATAGCCTCCACATTGACTCTGTACCAGAACCCCCTGTATATAGTCTGCACATTGACTCTGTACCAGAACCACCTGTATATAGCCTCCACATTGACTCTGTACCGGTACCCCCTGTATATAGCCTCCACATTGACTCTGTACCAGAACCCCCTGTATATAGCCTCCACATTGACTCTGTACCGTAAAACCTGTATATAGCCTCCACATTGACTCAGTACCGTAATACCCTGTATATAGCCTCCACATTGACTCTGTACCGTAACACCCTGTATATAGCCTCCACATTGACTCTGTATCGTAACACCCTGTATATAGCCTCCACATTGACTCTGTACCGGCACCCCCTGTATATAGCCTCCACATTGACTCTGTACCGTAACACCCTGTATATAGCCTCCACATTGACTCTGTACCGCAACACCCTGTATATAGTCTCCACATTGACTCTGTACCGGTACCTTCTGTATATAGCCTCCACATTGACTCTGTACCGTAATACCCAGTATATAGCCTCCACATTGACACTGTACCGTAATACCCTGTATATATTCTGCACATTGACTCTGTACCGGTACACCCTGTATATAGCCTCCACATTGACTCTGTACCAGAACCCCCTGTATATAGTCTGCACATTGACTCTGTACCGGTACCCCCTGTATATAGCCTCCACATTGACTCTGTACCGTAACACCCTGTATAAAGCCTCCACATAGACTCTGTACCGTAACACCCTGTATATAGCCTCCACATTGACTCTGTACCGCAACACCCTGTATAAAGCCTCAACATTGACTCTGTACCGGTACCCTCTGTATAAAGCCTCCACATTGACTCTGTACCAGAACCCCCTGTATATAGTCTGCACATTGACTCTGTACCAGAACCACCTGTATATAGCCTCCACATTGACTCTGTACCGGTACCCCCTGTATATAGCCTCCACATTGACTCTGTACCAGAACCCCCTGTATATAGCCTCCACATTGACTCTGTACCGTAAAAACTGTATATAGCCTCCACATTGACTCAGTACCGTAATACCCTGTATATAGCCTCCACATTGACTCTGTACCGTAACACCCTGTGTATAGCCTCCACATTGACTCTGTACCGCAACACCCTGTATATAGTCTCCACATTGACTCTGTACCGGTACCTTCTGTATATAGCCTCCACATTGACTCTGTACCGTAATACCCTGTATATAGCCTCCACATTGACACTGTACCGTAATACCCTGTATATATTCTGCACATTGACTCTGTACCGGTACACCCTGTATATAGCCTCCACATTGACTCTGTACCAGAACCCCCTGTATATAGTCTGCACATTGACTCTGTACCGGTACCCTCTGTATATAGCCTCCACATTGACTCTGTACCAGAACCCCCTGTATATAGTCTGCACTCTGTACCAGAACCACCTGTATATAGCCTCCACATTGACTCTGTACCGGTACCCCCTGTATATAGCCTCCACATTGACTCTGTACCGTAAAACCTGTATATAGCCTCCACATTGACTCAGTACCGTAATACCCTGTATATAGCCTCCACATTGACTCTGTACCGTAACACCCTGTATATAGCCTCCACATTGACTCTGTACCGGTACCCCCTGTATATATAGCCTCCACATTGACTCTGTACCGGCACCCCCTGTATATAGCCTCCACATTGACTCTGTAACGTAACACCCTGTATATAGCCTCCACATTGACTCTGTACCGGTACCCCCTGTATAAAGCCTCCACATTGACTCAGTACCGTAATACCCTGTATATAGCCTCCACATTGACTCTGTACCGCAACACCCTGTATATAGCCTTCACATTGACTCTGTACCGTAACACCCTGTATATAGCCTCCACATTGACCCTGTACCGGTACCCCCTGTATATAGCCTCCACATTGACTCTGTACCATAACACCCTGTATATATAGCCTCCACATTGACTCTGTACTGTAACACCCTGTATATAGCCTCCACATTGACTCTATACCAGAACCACCTGTATACAGTCTCCACATTGACTCTGTACCGGTACCCCCTGTACATAGCCTCCACATTGACTCTGTACCGGTACCCCCTGTATATAGCCTCCACATTGACTCTGTACCGTAACACCCTGTATAAAGCCTCCACATAGACTCTGTACCGTAACACCCTGTATATAGCCTCCACATTGACTCTGTACCGCAACACCCTGTATAAAGCCTCAACATTGACTCTGTACCGGTACCCTCTGTATATAGCCTCCACATTGACTCTGTACCAGAACCCCCTGTATATAGTCTGCACATTGACTCTGTACCAGAACCACCTGTATATAGCCTCCACATTGACTCTGTACCGGTACCCCCTGTATATAGCCTCCACATTGACTCTGTACCAGAACCCCCTGTATATAGCCTCCACATTGACTCTGTACCGTAAAACCTGTATATAGCCTCCACATTGACTCAGTACCGTAATACCCTGTATATAGCCTCCACATTGACTCTGTACCGTAACACCCTGTATATAGCCTCCACATTGACTCTGTACCGTAATACCCTGTATATAGCCTCCACATTGACTCTGTACCGGCACCCCCTGTATATAGCCTCCACATTGACTCTGTAACGTAACACCCTGTATATAGCCTCCACATTGACTCTGTACCGCAACACCCTGTATATAGTCTCCACATTGACTCTGTACCGGTACCTTCTGTATATAGCCTCCACATGGACTCTGTACCGTAATACCCTGTATATAGCCTCCACATTGACACTGTACCGTAATACCCTGTATACATTCTGCACATAGACTCTGTACCGGTACACCCTGTATATAGCCTCCACATTGACTCTGTACCGGTACCCCCTGTATATAGCCTCCACATTGACTCTGTACCATAACACCCTGTATATATAGCCTCCACATTGACTCTGTACCGGTACCCCCTGTATATAGTCTCCACATTGACTCTGTACCGGTACCCCCTGTATATAGTCTCCACATTGACTCTGTACCGGTACCCCCTGTATAAAGCCTCCACATTGACTCTGTACCGGTACCCCCTGTATAAAGCCTCCACATTGACTCTGTACCGGTACCCCCTGTATAAAGCCTCCACATTGACTCAGTACCGTAATACCCTGTATATAGCCTCCACATTGACTCTGTACCGCAACACCCTGTATATAGCCTCCACATTGACTCTGTACCGTAACACCCTGTATATAGCCTCCTCATTGACTCTGTACCGTAACACCCTGTATATAGCCTCCACATTGACACTGTACCGTAATACCCTGTATATATTCTGCACATTGACTCTGTACCGGTACACCCTGTATATAGCCTCCACATTGACTCTGTACCAGAACCCCCTGTATATAGTCTGCACATTGACTCTGTACCGGTACCCCCTGTATATAGCCTCCACATTGACCCTGTACCGGTACCCCCTGTATATAGCCTCCACATTGACTCTGTACCATAACACCCTGTATATATAGCCTCCACATTGACTCTGTACCGTAACACCCTGTATATAGCCTCCACATTGACTCTATACCATAACACCCTGTATATAGCCTCCACATTGACTCTATACCATAACACCCTGTATATATAGCCTCCACATTGACTCTGTACCGTAACACCCTGTATATAGCCTCCACATTGACTCTATACCAGAACCCCCTGTATATAGTCTGCACATTGACTCTGTACCGGTACCCCCTGTATATAGTCTCCACATTGACTCTGTACCGGTACCCCCTGTATAAAGCCTCCACATTGACTCTGTACCGGTACCCCCTGTATAAAGCCTCCACATTGACTCTGTACCGGTACCCCCTGTATAAAGCCTCCACATTGACTCAGTACCGTAATACCCTGTATATAGCCTCCACATTGACTCTGTACCGCAACACCCTGTATATAGCCTCCACATTGACTCTGTACCGTAACACCCTGTATATAGCCTCCTCATTGACTCTGTACCGTAACACCCTGTATATAGCCTCCACATTGACACTGTACCGTAATACCCTGTATATATTCTGCACATTGACTCTGTACCGGTACACCCTGTATATAGCCTCCACATTGACTCTGTACCAGAACCCCCTGTATATAGTCTGCACATTGACTCTGTACCGGTACCCCCTGTATATAGCCTCCACATTGACCCTGTACCGGTACCCCCTGTATATAGCCTCCACATTGACTCTGTACCATAACACCCTGTATATATAGCCTCCACATTGACTCTGTACCGTAACACCCTGTATATAGCCTCCACATTGACTCTATACCATAACACCCTGTATATAGCCTCCACATTGACTCTATACCATAACACCCTGTATATATAGCCTCCACATTGACTCTGTACCGTAACACCCTGTATATAGCCTCCACATTGACTCTATACCAGAACCCCCTGTATATAGTCTGCACATTGACTCTGTACCGGTACCCCCTGTATATAGTCTCCACATTGACTCTGTACCGGTACCCCCTGTATAAAGCCTCCACATTGACTCTGTACCTCCACATTGACTCACCCCCTGTATAAAGCCTCCACATTGACTCAGTACCGTAATACCTTGTATATAGCCTCCACATTGACTCTGTACCGCAACACCCTGTATATAGCCTCCACATTGACTCTGTACCGTAACACCCTGTATATAGCCTCCACATTGACCCTGTACCGGTACCCCCTGTATATAGCCTCCACATTGACTCTGTACCATAACAACCTGTATATATAGCCTCCACATTGACTCTGTACCGTAACACCCTGTATATAGCCTCCACATTGACTCTATACCAGAACCACCTGTATACAGTCTCCACATTGACTCTGTACCGGTACCCCCTGTATAAAGCCTCCACATTGACTCTGTACCGGTACCCCCTGTATAAAGCCTCCACATTGATTCTGTACCGGTACCCCCTGTATATAGCCTCCACATTGACTCTGTACCGGTACCCCCTGTATATAGCCTCCACATTGACTCTGTACCGTAACACCCTGTATATAGCCTCCACATTGACTCTGTACCAGTACCCCCTGTATATAGCCTCCACATTGACTCTGTACAGTAACACCCTGTATAAAGCCTCCACATTGACTCTGTACCGTAACACCCTGTATATAGCCTCCACATTGACTCTGTACCGTAATACCCTGTATATAGTCTCCACATTGACTCTGTACCGCAACACCCTGTATATAGCCTCCACATTGACTCTGTACCGGTACCCCCTGTATATAGCCTCCACATTGACTCTGTACCGGTACCCCCTGTATATAGCCTCCACATTGACTCTGTACCGGTACCCCCTCAGTCAGCAACAGGCTGACTGAGTTTAGGTGTAGTTTCGATGGGCCGGGCTGTGCAGGTTGACTGGGTTTAGGTGTAGTTTCGATGGGTCAGGCTGTGCAGGTTGACTGGGTTTAGATGTAGTTTAGGTGTAGTTTAGGTGTAGTTTCGATGGACCGGGCTGTGCAGGTTGACTGGGTTTAGGTGTAGTTTAGGTGTAGTTTCGATGGGCCGGGCCATGCAGGTTGACTGAGTTTAGGTGTAGTTTAGGTGTAGTTTAGATGTAGTTTCGATGGGCCGGGCTGTGCAGGTTGACTGGGTTTAGGTGTAGTTTACGTGTAGTTTAGATGTAGTTTCGATGGGCCGGGCTGTGCAGGTTGACTGGGTTTAGGTGTAGTTTAGGTGTAGTTTAGGTGTAGTTTCGATGGGCCGGGCTGTGCAGGTTGACTGTGTTTAGGTGTAGTTTACGTGTAGTTTAGATGTAGTTTCGATGGGCCGGGCTGTGCAGGTTGACTGGGTTTAGGTGTAGTTTAGGTGTAGTTTAGATGTAGTTTCGATGGGCCGGGCTGTGCAGGTTGACTGGGTTTAGGTGTAGTTTAGGTGTAGTTTCGATGGGCCGGGCTGTGCAGGTTGACTGGGTTTAGGTGTAGTTTACGTGTAGTTTAGATGTAGTTTCGATGGGCCAGGCTGTGCAGGTTGACTGGGTTTAGGTGTAGTTTAGGTGTAGTTTAGATGTAGTTTCGATGGGCCGGGCTGTGCAGGTTGACTGGGTTTAGGTGTAGTTTACGTGTAGTTTAGATGTAGTTTCGATGGGCCAGGCTGCAGGTTGACTGGGTTTAGGTGTAGTTTACGTGTAGTTTAGATGTAGTTTCGATGGGCCGGGCCGTGCAGGTTGACTGGGTTTAGGTGTAGTTTACGTGTAGTTTAGATGTAGTTTCGATGGGCCGGGCTGTGCAGGTTGACTGGGTTTAGGTGTAGTTTACGTGTAGTTTAGATGTAGTTTCGATGGGCCGGGCTGTGCAGGTTGACTGGGTTTAGGTGTAGTTTACGTGTAGTTTAGATGTAGTTTCGATGGGCCGGGCTGTGCAGGTTGACTGGGTTTAGGTGTAGTTTAGGTGTAGTTTAGATGTAGTTTCGATGGGCCGGGCTATGCAGGTTGACTGGGTTTAGGTGTAGTTTACGTGTAGTTTAGATGTAGTTTCGATGGGCCGGGCTGTGCAGGTTGAGTGCGTTTAGGTGTAGTTTACGTGTAGTTTAGATGTAGTTTCGATGGGCCGGGCTGTGCAGGTTGACTGGGTTTAGGTGTAGTTTAGGTGTAGTTTAGATGTAGTTTCGATGGCCCGGGCTGTGCAGGTTGACTGGGTTTAGGTGTAGTTTACGTGTAGTTTAGATGTAGTTTCGATGGGCCGGGCTGTGCAGGTTGACTGGGTTTAGGTGTAGTTTACGTGTAGTTTAGATGTAGTTTCGATGGGCCGGGCTGTGCAGGTTGACTGGGTTTAGGTGTAGTTTAGGTGTAGTTTAGATGTAGTTTCGATGGGCCAGGCTGTGCAGGTTGACTGGGTTTAGGTGTAGTTTACGTGTAGTTTAGATGTAGTTTCGATGGGCCGGGCTGTGCAGGTTGACTGGGTTTAGGTGTAGTTTAGGTGTAGTTTAGATGTAGTTTCGATGGGCCGGGCTGTGCAGGTTGACTGGGTTTAGGTGTAGTTTAGGTGTAGTTTCGATGGGCCGGGCCGTGCAGGTTGACTGGGTTTAGGTGTAGTTTACGTGTAGTTTAGGTGTAGTTTACGTGTAGTTTAGGTGTAGTTTCGATGGGCCGGGCCGTGCAGGTTGACTGGGTTTAGGTGTAGTTTACGTGTAGTTTAGGTGTAGTTTCGATGGGCCGGGCCGTGCAGGTTGACTGGGTTTAGGTGTAGTTTACGTGTAGTTTAGGTGTAGTTTAGCATCGTTTGTTTCCCGCTCATCAACTTGGATCAACCGACTAGAACACACAGGGTGCTGTTGTTTCTCTTACATGTGATTACTGATAGAGTCAAGGAAATGAAACTGTCCCATAACAGATTATTTTTTACACAGTAAAACTTCAAATAGAACGGTATCGACTGCAAGGCATGTGGTCAAATTATGTTTTTAACTGTAACTCTGTGTTGTTGTTTCTGTCGAACTGCTTTGCTTTATCTTGGCCAGGTCACAGTTATGAATGAGAGCTTGTTCTCAACTGGCCTACCTGGTTAAATAAAGGTGAAATAAAATACAAATGTGCTGCTGATGAACAACACAAACTCATCATTACATTGTCTTTCTAATTTAATTCAACCTCTTCAACCTCCTTATCATTCAGTTAGGACTCATTTAAATTAAGTTGTGAAACAAGGTGCATTCATCCATTTGTCATTCATTCAGTGAGGGGAGAGGGACTCATTAGCGCCTGGCTGGGTACCAACATCCTACAGAACATTGTCTTGGAGCCTGGCTGGGTACCAACGTCCTACAGAACATTGTCTTGGAGCCTGGCTGGGTACCAACGTCCTACAGAACATTGTCTTGGAGCCTGGCTGGGTACCAACATCCTACAGAACATTGTCTTGGAGCCTGACTGGGTACCAACATCCTACAGAACATTGTCTTGGAGCCTGGCTGGGTACCAACGTCCTACAGCACATTGTCTTGGAGTCTGGCTGGGTACCAACGTCCTACAGAACATTGTCTTGGAGCCTGGCTGGGTACCAACGTCCTACAGAACATTGTCTTGGAGCCTGGCTGGGTACCAACGTCCTACAGAACATTGTCTTGGAGCCTGGCTGGGTACCAACGTCCTACAGAACATTGTCTTGGAGCCTGGCTGGGTACCAACCTCCTACAGAACATTGTCTTGGAGCCTGACTGGGTACCAACATCCTACAGAACATTGTCTTGGAGCCTGGCTGGGTACCAACGTCCTACAGCACATTGTCTTGGAGTCTGGCTGGGTACCAACGTCCTACAGAACATTGTCTTGGAGCCTGGCTGGGTACCAACGTCCTACAGAACATTGTCTTGGAGCCTGGCTGGGTACCAACATCCTACAGAACATTGTCTTGGAGCCTGGCTGGGTACCAACGTCCTACAGAACATTGTCTTGGAGCCTGGCTGGGTACCAACATCCTACAGAACATTGTCTTGGAGCCTGGCTGGGAGCCAACATCCTACAGCACATTGTCATGGAGCCTGGCTGGGTACCAACGTCCTACAGAACATTGTCTTGGAGCCTGGCTGGGTACCAACATCCTACAGAACATTGTCTTGGAGCCTGGCTGGGTACCAACGTCCTACAGAACATTGTCTTGGAGCCTGGCTGGGTACCAACGTCCTACAGAACATTGTCTTGGAGCCTGGCTGGGAACCAACATCCTACAGCACATTGTCATGGAGCCTGGCTGGGTACCAACGTCCTACAGAACATGGTCTTAGCCCCTGGCTGGGTACCAACGTCCTACAGGACATGGTCTTGGAGCCTGACTGGGTACCAACATCCTACAGAACATTGTCTTGGAGCCTGGCTGGGTACCAACGTCCTACAGCACATTGTCTTGGAGCTTGGCTGGGTACCAACGTCCTACAGGACATTGTCTTGGAGCCTGGCTGGGTACCAACGTCCTACAGCACATTGTCTTGGAGCCTGGCTGGGTACCAACGTCCTACAGGACATGGTCTTGGAGCCTGGCTGGGTACCAACGTCCTACAGGACATGGTCTTGGAGCCTGGCTGGGTACCAACGTCCTACAGGACATGGTCTTGGAGCCAGGCTGGGTACCAACGTCCTACAGCACATTGTCTTGGAGCCTGGCTGGGTACCAACGTCCTACAGAACATTGTCTTGGAGCCTGGCTGGGTACCAACATCCTACAGAACATTGTCTTGGAGCCTGGCTGGGTACCAACGTCCTACAGCACATTGTCTTGGAGCCTGGCTGGGTACCAACGTCCTACAGAACATTGTCTTGGAGCCTGGCTGGGTACCAACGTCCTACAGAACATTGTCTTGTAGCCTGGCTGGGTACCAACGTCCTACAGTACATGGTCTTGGAGCCAGGCTGGGTACCAACGTCCTACAGAACATTGTCTTGGAGCCTGGCTGGGTACCAACATCCTACAGAACATTGTCTTGGAGCCTGGCTGGGTACCAACATCCTACAGAACATTGTCTTGGAGCCTGGCTGGGTACCAACATCCTACAGAACATTGTCTTGGAGCCTGGCTGGGTACCAACGTCCTACAGTACATGGTCTTGGAGCCAGGCTGGGTACCAACGTCCTACAGAACATTGTCTTGGAGCCTGGCTGGGTACCAACATCCTACAGAACATTGTCTTGGAGCCTGGCTGGGTACCAACATCCTACAGAACATTGTCTTGGAGCCTGGCTGGGTACCAACATCCTACAGAACATTGTCTTGGAGCCTGGCTGGGTACCAACATCCTACAGAACATTGTCTTGGAGCCTGGCTGGGTACCAACGTCCTACAGAACATTGTCTTGGAGCCTGGCTGGGTACCAACGTCCTACAGGACATGGTCTTGGAGCCTGGCTGGGTACCAACGTCCTACAGGACATGGTCTTGGAGCCTGGCTGGGTACCAACATCCTACAGAACATTGTCTTGGAGCCTGGCTGGGTACCAACATCCTACAGAACATTGTCTTGGAGCCTGGCTGGGTACCATGGTCCTACAGCACATTGTCTTGGAGCCTGGCTGGGTACCAACGTCCTACAGAACATTGTCTTGGAGCCTGGCTGGGTACCAACGTCCTACAGAACATTGTCTTGGAGCCTGGCTGGCTGGGTACCAACGTCCTACAGAACATTGTCTTGGAGCCTGGCTGGGTACCAACGTCCTACAGCACATTGTCTTGGAGCCTGGCTGGGTACCAACGTCCTACAGAACATTGTCTTGGAGCCTGGCTGGGTACCAACGTCCTACAGGACATGGTCTTGGAGCCTGGCTGGGTACCAACGTCCTACAGGACATGGTCTTGGAGCCTGGCTGGGTACCAACGTCCTACAGACATGGTCTTGGAGCCAGGCTGGGTACCAACGTCCTACAGCACATTGTCTTGGAGCCTGGCTGGGTACCAACGTCCTACAGAACATTGTCTTGGAGCCTGGCTGGGTACCAACATCCTACAGAACATTGTCTTGGAGCCTGGCTGGGTACCAACGTCCTACAGCACATTGTCTTGGAGCCTGGCTGGGTACCAATGTCCTACAGAACATTGTCTTGGAGCCTGGCTGGGTACCAATGTCCTACAGAACATTGTCTTGGAGTCTGGCTGGGTACCAACGTCCTACAGAACATTGTCTTGGAGCCTGGCTGGGTACCAACGTCCTACAGCACATTGTCTTTGAGCCTGGCTGGGTACCAACGTCCTACAGGACATGGTCTTGGAGCCTGGCTGGGTACCAACGTCCTACAGGACATGGTCTTGGAGCCTGGCTGGGTACCAACGTCCTACAGAACATGGTCTTGGAGCCAGGCTGGGTACCAACGTCCTACAGCACATTGTCTTGGAGCCTGGCTGGGTACCAACGTCCTACAGAACATTGTCTTGGAGCCTGGCTGGGTACCAACATCCTACAGAACATTGTCTTGGAGCCTGGCTGGGTACCATGGTCCTACAGCACATTGTCTTGGAGCCTGGCTGGGTACCAACGTCCTACAGAACATTGTCTTGGAGCCTGGCTGGGTACCAACGTCCTACAGGACATGGTCTTGGAGCCTGGCTGGGTACCAACGTCCTACAGGACATGGTCTTGGAGCCTGGCTGGGTACCAACATCCTACAGAACATTGTCTTGGAGCCTGGCTGGGTACCAACATCCTACAGAACATTGTCTTGGAGCCTGGCTGGGTACCATGGTCCTACAGCACATTGTCTTGGAGCCTGGCTGGGTACCAACGTCCTACAGAACATTGTCTTGGAGCCTGGCTGGGTACCAACGTCCTACAGAACATTGTCTTGGAGCCTGGCTGGGTACCAACGTCCTACAGAACATTGTCTTGGAGCCTGGCTGGGTACCAACGTCCTACAGCACATTGTCTTGGAGCCTGGCTGGGTACCAACGTCCTACAGAACATTGTCTTGGAGCCTGGCTGGGTACCAACGTCCTACAGGACATGGTCTTGGAGCCTGGCTGGGTACCAACGTCCTACAGGACATGGTCTTGGAGCCTGGCTGGGTACCAACGTCCTACAGGACATGGTCTTGGAGCCAGGCTGGGTACCAACGTCCTACAGCACATTGTCTTGGAGCCTGGCTGGGTACCAACGTCCTACAGGACATTGTCTTGGAGCCTGGCTGGGTACCAACATCCTACAGAACATTGTCTTGGAGCCTGGCTGGGTACCAACGTCCTACAGCACATTGTCTTGGAGCCTGGCTGGGTACCAATGTCCTACAGAACATTGTCTTGGAGCCTGGCTGGGTACCAACGTCCTACAGAACATTGTCTTGGAGTCTGGCTGGGTACCAACGTCCTACAGAACATTGTCTTGGAGCCTGGCTGGGTACCAACGTCCTACAGCACATTGTCTTTGAGCCTGGCTGGGTACCAACGTCCTACAGGACATGGTCTTGGAGCCTGGCTGGGTACCAACGTCCTACAGGACATGGTCTTGGAGCCTGGCTGGGTACCAACGTCCTACAGAACATGGTCTTGGAGCCAGGCTGGGTACCAACGTCCTACAGCACATTGTCTTGGAGCCTGGCTGGGTACCAACGTCCTACAGAACATTGTCTTGGAGCCTGGCTGGGTACCAACATCCTACAGAACATTGTCTTGGAGCCTGGCTGGGTACCATGGTCCTACAGCACATTGTCTTGGAGCCTGGCTGGGTACCAACGTCCTACAGAACATTGTCTTGGAGCCTGGCTGGGTACCAACGTCCTACAGAACATTGTCTTGGAGCCTGGCTGGGTACCAACGTCCTACAGAACATTGTCTTGGAGCCTGGCTGGGTACCAACGTCCTACAGAACATTGTCTTGGAGCCTGGCTGGGTACCAACGTCCTACAGCACATTGTCTTGGAGCCTGGCTGGGTACCAACGTCCTACAGGACATTGTCTTGGACCCTGGCTGGGTACCAACATCCTACAGAACATTGTCTTGGAGCCTGGCTGGGTACCAACGTCCTACAGAACATTGTCTTGGACCCTGGCTGGGTACCAACGTCCTACAGAACATTGTCTTGGAGCCTGGCTGGGTACCAACGTCCTACAGACCATGGTCTTGGAGCCTGGCTGGGTACCAACGTCCTACAGAACATGGTCTTGGAGCCTGACTGGGTACCAACATCCTACAGAACATGGTCTTGGAGCCTGGCTGGGTACCAACGTCCTACAGAACATGGTCTTGGAGCCTGACTGGGTACCAACATCCTACAGAACATTGTCTTGGAGCCTGACTGGGTACCAACATCCTACAGAACATTGTCTTGGAGCCTGGCTGGGTACCAACGTCCTACAGGACATGGTCTTGGAGCCTGACTGGGTACCAACATCCTACAGAACATTGTCTTGGAGCCTGACTGGGTACCAACATCCTACAGAACATGGTCTTGGAGCCTGGCTGGGTACCAACGTCCTACAGAACATGGTCTTGGAGCCTGACTGGGTACCAACATCCTACAGAACATTGTCTTGGAGCCTGACTGGGTACCAACATCCTACAGAACATTGTCTTGGAGCCTGACTGGGTACCAACATCCTACAGAACATTGTCTTGGAGCCTGACTGGGTACCAACATCCTACAGAACATTGTCTTGGAGCCTGGCTGGGTACCAACGTCCTACAGGACATGGTCTTGGAGCCTGACTGGGAACCAACATCCTACAGAACATTGTCTTGGAGCCTGACTGGGTACCAACATCCTACAGGACATGGTCTTGGAGCCTGGCTGGGTACCAACGTCCTACAGAACATGGTCTTGGAGCCTGACTGGGTACCAACATCCTACAGAACATTGTCTTGGAGCCTGACTGGGTACCAACATCCTACAGAACATTGTCTTGGAGCCTGGCTGGGTACCAACATCCTACAGAACATTGTCTTGGAGCCTGGCTGGGTACCAACATCCTACAGAACATGGTCTTGGAGCCTGGCTGGGTACCAACGTCCTACAGAACATGGTCTTGGAGCCTGACTGGGTACCAACATCCTACAGAACATTGTCTTGGAGCCTGACTGGGTACCAACGTCCTACAGCACATTGTCTTGGAGCCTGACTGGGTACCAACATCCTACAGAACATTGTCTTGGAGCCTGGCTGGGTACCAACGTCCTACAGAACATTGTCTTGGTGGGTTAAGTTAGAAATAGGTGGGAAAATACCCGGCAAAAAAGGCTCTAAACACTCTTCTGTTTATGATTTCAAAATGTGGACAAATTAGCCGTGGAAAATACTAACATTTAGGAAAAGTCAGGTAAGGAACAGAATATCTTTTTTTAAGGGCAGATAAAAAGAAAATTACCCAATCAAACGTCAGTGGCCATTGGCTTATGGCAGCTCTAGTGATACATGTCTTCGCCTCCTCTCTCCTCTTAAATGTCTGTCTCCTCCTCTCTCCTCCTCTCTCCTCTTAAATGTCTGTTCTCTCCTCTCTCCTCTTAAATGTCTGTCTTCTCCTCTCTCCTCTTAAATGTCTGTCTTCTCCTCTCTCCTCTTAAATGTCTGTCTTCTCCTCTCTCCTCTTAAATGTATTTTTCTCTCTCTTCTCTCATCTATTTTCTCTCCTCTCCAAGGTCTGTCTTCTCCTCTGTCCTCTCTCCTCCCCTCTCCTCTTAAAGGTCTGTTTTCTCCTCTCTCTTCTCTCCTCTATCCTCTCTCCTCTACAAGGTCTGTCTTCTCCTCTGTCCTCTCTCCTCTCTCCTCCCCTCTCCTCTTAAAGGTCTGTTTTCTCCTCTCTCCTCTCCAAGGTCTTTCTTCTCCTCTCTCCTCTTAAAAGTCTGTTTTCTCCTCTCTCCTCTCCAAGGTCTGTCTTCTCCTCTCTCCCCTTAAAGGTCTGTCGTCTCCTCTCTCCTCTTAAAGGTCTGTTGTCTCCTCTCTCCTCTTAAAGGTCTGTTTTCTCCTCTCTCCTCTCTTGTCCTCTCTCCTCTTAAAGGTCTGTTTTCTCCTCTCTCCTCTCTCCTCCTCTCTCCTCTGAAAGGTCTGTTTTCTACTCTCTCTCTTCCTCTATCCTCTCTCCTCTTAGTTGTTTTCTGCTCTCTCCTCTCTTCTCCTCTCTCCTGTTAAAGGTCTGTTTTCCTCCTCTCTCCTCTCTTCTCCTCTATCCTCTTAGAGGTCTGTTTTTCCACCTCTCTCCTCTCTCTCCTCTCTCTCCTCTCTTCTCCTCTATCCTCTTAAAGGTCTGTTTTCCACCTCTCTCCTGTCTTCTCCTCTATCCTCTCCTCTCTTAAAGGTCTGTCTTCTCCTCTCTCCTCTCTTCTCCTCTATCCTCTCCTCTCTTAAAGGTCTGTCTTCTCCTCTCTCCTCTCTTCTCCTCTATCCTCTCCTCTCTTAAAGGTCTGTCTTCTCCTCTCTCCTCTCTTCTCCTCTATCCTTTCCTCTCTTAAAGGTCTGTTTCTCCTCTCTCCTCTCTTTTCCTCTCTCCTCTTAAAGGTCTGTTTTCTCCTCTCTTCTCTCTCCTCTTAAAGGTCTGTTTTCTCCTCTCTCCTCTCTTGTCCTCTCTCCTCTTCCTCTTAAAGGTCTGTTTTCTCCTCTCTCCTCTCTCCTCTCTTGTCCTCTCTCCTCTCTCCTCTTAAAGGTCTGTTTACTGCTCTCTCCCCTCTCCTCTCTCACTCTTAAAGGTCTGTTCTCTCATCTCTACTCTTAAAGACATGCTTCCCCGGGGAATGGTTGGTTGGTTGGTCTCAGCCTGGGCCTCGTTTCTCTGACAGGTAATAACTCAAGCTGCTGCTCCCCCCTCCCCTCCATCCCCCCACTCCCCACCTTTCCCCCTCAATCGCTCTCCCTCTTCCCCCCTCCTTCCCAACCCCCTCCCCACTCCACCCCTCTCCCTATTACTCACCCCCACTCCCTACCTCTCCGCCTCACTCCATACCTCTCCACCCCTCTCCCTCGTTCTCCCCCCCACTCCCTACCTCTCCACCCCTCTCCCTCGTTCTCCCCCCACTCCCTACCTCTCCCCTCACACCATACCTCTCCGCCTCACTCCATACCTCTCTCCTCCCTCTGCCCGCTCTCCCCTCCCTCTTCCCCTTCTCTCCCCCTGATCTACCCCTCTCTCCCCTCCCTCTCCCCCTCTCTCCCCCTCTCTCCTCCCTCTGCCCGCTCTCTCCTCCCTCTGCCCCCTCTCTCCCCCTCTCTCCTCCCTCTGCCCCCTCTCTCCCCCTCTCTCCTCCCTCTGCCCCCTCTCTCCCCCTCTCTCCTCCCTCTGCCCGCTCTCTCCCCCTCTCTCCCACCTGATCTCCCCCTCTCTCCCCCTCTCCCCTCCCTCTCCCCCTCTCCCCTCCCACTGCCCGCTCTCTCCACCTCTCTCCTCCCTCTGCCCCTCTCTCCCCCTCTCTCCTCCCTCTGCCCCCTCTCTCCCCTCTCTCCTCCCTCTCCCCTCCCTCTCCCCCTCTCTCCCCTCCCTCTGCCCCCTCTCCCCTCCCTCTACCCCCTCTCCCCTCCCTCTACCCCCTCTCCCCTCCCTCTACCCCCTCTCCCCTCCCTCTACCCCTTCTCTCCCCTCTCTCCTCTGATCTCCCCTCCCTCTACCCCCTCTCCCCTCCCTCTGCCCCCTCTCCCCTCCCTCTACCCCCTCCCTCCCTCTACCCCCTCTCCCCTCCCTCTACCCCTTCTCTCCCCTTCTCTCCTCTGATCTCCCCTCCCTCTGCCCGCTCTCTCCTCCCTTTACCCCCTCTCCCCTCCCTCTACCCCTCTCTCCCCTCCCTCTGCCCGCTCTCTCCTCCCTCTGCCCGCTCTCCCCTCCCTCTTCCCCTTCTCTCCCCTCCCTCTACCCCCTCTCCCTCCCCCCCCCTCTCCCCCTCTCTCCTCCCTCTCCCCCTCTCTCCCCCTCTCTCCCCTCCCTCTACCCCTCTCTCCCCTCCCTCTGCCCGCTCTCTCCTCCCTCTGTCCGCTCTCCCTCCCTCTTCCCCTTCTCTCCCCCTCCCCCTTACCCCCTCTCTCCTCCCTCTCCCCCTCTCTCCCCTCCCTCTACCCACCCCTCCCCATCTCTCCCCCTCCCTCTGCCCGCTCTCTCCTCCCTCTACCCCCTCCCTCTCCTCCCTCTACCCCTCTCTCCCCCCTCTCTCCCCCTCCCTCTACCCCTCTCTCCCCCTCGCTCCCCTCCCTCTGCCCGCTCTCTCCTCCCTCTGCCCGCTCTCTCCCTCCCTCTTCCCCTTCTCTCCCCCTCCCTCTACCCCCTCTCTCCTCCCTCCCTCTACCCACTCTCCCCTCCCTCTCCCCCTCTCTCCCCCTCCCTTTGCCCCCTCTCCCTCCCTCTACCCCCTCTCCCCTCCCTCTACCCCTTCCCTCCCCCTCTCTCCTCTGATCTCCCCTCCCTCTACCCCCTCTCCCCTCCCTCTACCCCTCTCCCCTCCCTCTGCCCCCTCTCTCCCCCTCTCTCCTCTGATCTCCCCTCCCTCTGCCCCCTCTCCCCACCCTCTACCCCCTCTCCCCTCCCTCTACCCCTTCCCTCCCCCTCTCTCCCTCTGATCTCCCCTCCCTCTGACCCCTCTCCCCTCCCTCTACCCCCTCTCCCCTCCCTCTGCCCCCTCTCTCCCCCTCTCTCCTCTGATCTCCCCTCCCTCTGCCCCCTCTCCCCACCCTCTACCCCTCTCCCCTCCCTCTGCCCGCTCTCCCCTCCCGCTACCCCCTCTCCCCCCTCTCTCCCTTCTCTCCCCCTGATCTCCCCTCCCTCTGCCCCCTCTCTCCTCCCTCTGCCCCCTCTCCCCTCCCTCTGCCCCCTCTCTCCTCCCTCTGCCCCCTCTCTTCTCCCTCTCCCCCCCTCTCACCCCTGATCTCCCCTCCCACTGCCCCCTCTCTCTTCCCTCTGCCCCCTCTCACCCTTGATCTCCCCTCCCTCTGCCCCCTCTCTCCTCCCTCTGCCCCCTCTATGCCCCCTCTCTCCCCTGATCTCCCCTCCCTCTGACCCCTCTCCCCTCCTCTGCCCCCTCTCCCCTCCCTCTGCCCCCTCTCCCCTCCCCCTCTGCCCCCTCTCCCCTCCCTCTGCCTCCTCTCTCCCCTGATCTCCCCTCCCTCTGCCCCCTCTCCCCTCCCTCTGCCCCCTCTCCCCTCCCTCTGCCCCCTCTCCCTCCCTCTGCCTCCCTCTCCCCCTGATCTCCCCCTCTCTGCCCCCTCTCTCCTCCCTCTGCCTCCCTCTCCCCCCCCTCTCTGCCCCCTCTCTCCTCCCTCTGCCCCCTCTCTGCCCCCTCTCTCCCCTCCCTCTGCCTCCTCTCTCCCCTGATCTCCCCTCCCTCTGCCCCCTCTCTGCCCCCTCTCTCCCCCCTCTGCCCCCTCTCTGCCCCCTCTCTCCCCTCCCTCTGCCCCCTCTCTCCTCCCTCTGCCCCCTCTCTGCCCCCTCTCTCCCTCCCCTCTGCCTCCTCTCTCCCCCCTCTCCCCCTCTCCCTCTGCCCCCTCTCTGCCCCCTCTCTCCCTCCCTCTGCCCCCTCTCTCCTCCCTCTGCCCCCTCTCCCTCCCTCTGCCCCCTCTCTCCTCCCTCTCTGCCTCCTCTCTCCCCCTGATCTCCCCCCTCTGCCCCCTCTCCCCCTCTCTCCTCCCTCTGCCCCCTCTCTGCCCCCTCTCCCCCCTCCCTCTGCCCCCTCTCTGCCCCCCTCTCCCCTCCCTCTGCCCCCCTCTCCCCCTCCCTCTGCCCCCTCTCTCCCCTGATCTCTCCTCCCTCTCTCTTCCTCTCTCCCCTGATCTCCCCTCCCTCTGCCCCCTCTCTGCCCCCTCTCTCCCCTGATCTCCCCTCCCTCTGCCTCCTCTCTCCCCTGATCTCCCCCTTTCTCATCTGAGAGATGTTACCAGGGACTTTCATCCCAATTGGGAGGAGGCTGTGACCTCTACTGTTTCTGTGCCATATTGTGTTATTTTAAAGAGACACCTATTTATCAGTGTTATATCAGAGAGGAGCCCAACAAACAAACCAAGCTGTGTCCCAAATAGTACCCTCACAGGGCTCTGGTCAACAGTAGTACACTACATAGGGAACAGGGTGCCGTTTGGGAGGCAGGCCCACCCACAGGCATAGTAGCAGAGCTCAGAGTGGCTGATTATAAGAGCTAGCTGTACAGTGTCATTCTGGGGGAATCTGTTCAAGATCCACTGACTGTGTCTGTCTGGAGGATTCTGGGGGATTTTGTTCAAGATCCAATGACTTGTTCTGTCTGGTGGATTCTGGGGGATTTTGTTCAAGATCCACTGACTTGTTCTGTCTGGTGGATTCTGGGGGATTTTGTTCAAGATCCACTGACTTGTTCTGTCTGGTGGATTCTGGGGGATTTTGTTCAAGATCCACTGACTTGTTCTGTCTGGTGGATTCTGGGGGATTTTGTTCAAGATCCACTGACTTGTTCTGTTCTAAAGCATCTCAGAAAGCTTGTTAATTATAATTAACTCATCAACCTTCCAACAGTGTCTTTCAGATTGACAATCATGCCCAGCGTGTCTGTCTGTCTGTCTGTCTGTCTGTCTGTCTGTCTGTCTGTCTGTCTGTCTGTCTGTCTGTCTGTCTGTCTGTCTGTCTGTCTGTCTGTCTGTCTGTCTGTCTGTCTGTCTGTCTGTCTGTCTGTCTGTCTGTCTGTCTGTCTGTCTGTCTGTCTGTCTGTCTGTCTGTCTGTCTGTCTGTCTGTCTGTCTGTCTGTCTGTCTGTCTGTCTGTCTGTCTGTCTGTCTGTCTGTCTGTCTGTCTGTCTGTCTGTCTGTCTGTCTGTCTGTCTGTCTGTCTGTCTGTCTGTCTGTCTGTCTGTCTGTCTGTCTGTCTGTCTGTCTGTCTGTCTGTCTGTCTGTCTGTCTGTCTGTCTGTCTGCCTGATGTCTGAGACAGAGCCTGTAATTGGTTGTATGAACATCCAACTGTGTCGCTGTGTGTTGTCATGTAGTGTAACACAGCCAGTCAAATCCTCTGTGGCCTTGTTACCGAACCACAGACAGACAGGGCTGCCAGTAAAATGATTATGGAGCTGTGATCTGTGCACAATAGATCTGTTATCTATCTGGGGTCTGGGCTGTGGGATATCTGTTATCTATCTGGGGTCTGGGCTGTGGGATATCTGTTATCTATCTGGGGTCTGGGCTGTGGGATATCTGTTATCTATCTGGGGTCTGGGCTGTGGGATATCTGTTATCTATCTGGGGTCTGGGCTGTGGGATATCTGTTATCTATCTGGGGTCTGGGCTGTATCTGGATCTGGGCTCTCTGTTATCTATCTGGGGTCTGGGCTGTGGGATATCTGTTATCTATCTGGGGTCTGGGCTGTGGGATATCTGTTATCTATCTGGGGTCTGGGCTGTGGGATATCTGTTATCTATCTGGGGTCTGGGCTGTGGGATATCTGTTATCTATCTGGGGTCTGGGCTGTGGGATATCTGTTATCTATCTGGGGTCTGGGCTGTGGGATATCTGTTATCTATCTGGGGTCTGGGCTGTGGGATATCTGTTATCTATCTGGGGTCTGGGCTGTGGGATATCTGTTATCTATCTGGGGTCTGTTATCTATCTGGGGTCTGGGCTGGGATATCTGTTATCTATCTGGGGTCTGGGCTGTGAGATATCTGTTATCTATCTGGGGTCTGGGCTGTGGGATATCTGTTATCTATCTGGGGTCTGGGCTGTGGGATATCTGTTATCTATCTGGGGTCTGGGCTGTGGGATATCTGTTATCTATCTGGGGTCTGGGCTGTGGGATATCTGTTATCTATCTGGGGTCTGGGCTGTGGGATATCTATCTATCTGGGGTCTGGGCTGTGGGATATCTGTTATCTATCTGGGGTCTGGGCTGTGGGATATCTGTTATCTATCTGGGGTCTGGGCTGTGGGATCTATCTGGGGTCTATCTATCTGGGGTCTGGGCTGTGGGATATCTGTTATCTATCTGGGGTCTGGGCTGTGGGATATCTGTTATCTATCTGGGGTCTGGGCTGTGGGATATCTGTTATCTATCTGGGGTCTGGGCTGTGGGATATCTGTTATCTATCTGGGGTCTGGGCTGTGGGATATCTGTTATCTATCTGGGGTCTGGGCTGTGGGATATCTGTTATCTATCTGGGGTCTGGGCTGTGGGATATCTGTTATCTATGGTGCTGGGGTCTGGGCTGTGGGATATCTGTTATCTATGGTGCTGGGGTCTGGGCTGTGGGATATCTGTTATCTATGGTGCTGGGGTCTGGGCTGTGGGATATCTGTTATCTATCTGGGGTCTGGGCTGTGGGATATCTGTTATCTATCTGGGGTCTGGGGATATCTGTTATCTATGGGATATCTGTTATCTATCTGGGGTCTGGGCTGGGGTCTGGGCTGTGGGATATCTGTTATCTAGGTGCTGGGGTCTGGGCTGTTATCTATGGATATCTGTTATCTGTTATCTATCTGGGGTCTGGGCTGTGGGATATCTGTTATCTATCTGGGGTCTGGGCTGTGGGATATCTGTTATCTATCTGGGGTCTGGGCTGTGGGATATCTGTTATCTATCTGGGGTCTGGGCTGTGGGATATCTGTTATCTATCTGGGGTCTGGGCTGTGGGATATCTGTTATCTATCTGGGGTCTGGGCTGTGGGATATCTGTTATCTATCTGGGGTCTGGGCTGTGGGATATCTGTTATCTATCTGGGGTCTGGGCTGTGGGATATCTGTTATCTATCTGGGGTCTGGGCTGTGGGATATCTGTTATCTATCTGGGGTCTGGGCTGTGGGATATCTGTTATCTATGGTGCTGGGGGTCTGGGCTGTGGGATATCTGTTATCTATGGTGCTGGGGGTCTGGGCTGTGGGATATCTGTTATCTATGGTGCTGGGGGTCTGGGCTGGGGATATCTGTTATCTATGGTGCTGGGGTCTGGGCTGTGGGATATCTGTTATCTATGGTGCTGGGGGTCTGGGCTGTGGGATATCTGTTATCTATGGTGCTGGGGGTCTGGGCTGTGGGATATCTGTTATCTATCTGGGGTCTGGGCTGTGGGATATCTGTTATCTATCTGGGGTCTGGGCTGTGGGATATCTGTTATCTATCTGGGGTCTGGGCTGTGGGATATCTGTTATCTATCTGGGGTCTGGGCTGTGGGATATCTGGGGGGTCTGGGCTGTGGGATATCTGTTATCTATCTGGGGTCTGGGCTGTGGGATATCTGTTATCTATCTGGGGTCTGGGCTGTGGGATATCTGTTATCTATCTGGTCTGGCTGGGGGTCTGGGCTGTGGGATATCTGTTATCTATGGTGCTGGGGTCTGGGCTGTGGGATATCTGTTATCTATCTGGGGTCTGGGCTGTGGGATATCTGTTATCTATCTGGGGTCTGGGCTGTGGGATATCTGTTATCTATCTGGGGTCTGGGCTGTGGGATATCTGTTATCTATCTGGGCTGGGGTCTGGGCTGTGGGATATCTGTTATATCTATCTATCTGGGGTCTGGGCTGTGGGATATCTGTTATCTATCTGGGGTCTGGGCTGTGGGATATCTGTTATCTATGGTGCTGGGGTCTGGGCTGTGGGATATCTGTTATCTATGGTGCTGGGGGTCTGGGCTGTGGGATATCTGTTATCTATCTGGGGTCTGGGCTGTTATCTGTTATCTATCTGGGGTCTGGGCTGTGGGATATCTGTTATCTATCTGGGGTCTGGGCTGTGGGATATCTGTTATCTATCTGGGGTCTGGGCTGGGGGATATCTGGGCTATCTGGGGTCTGGGCTGTGGGATATCTGTTATCTATCTGGGGTCTGGGCTGGGGTATCTGGGGGTCTGGGCTGTGGGATATCTGTTATCTATCTGGGGTCTGGGCTGTGGGATATCTGTTATCTATCTGGGGTCTGGGCTGTGGGATATCTGTTATCTATCTGGGGTCTGGGCTGTGGGATATCTGTTATCTATCTGGGGTCTGGGCTGTGGGATATCTGTTATCTATGGTGCTGGGGGTCTGGGCTGTGGGATATCTGTTATCTATGGTGCTGGGGTCTGGGCTGTGGGATATCTGTTATCTATCTGGGGTCTGGGCTGTGGGATATCTGTTATCTATCTGGGGTCTGGGCTGTGGGATATCTGTTATCTATCTGGGGTCTGGGCTGTGGGATATCTGTTATCTATCTGGGGTCTGGGCTGTGGGATATCTGTTATCTATGGTGCTGGGGGTCTGGGCTGTGGGATATCTGTTATCTATGGTGCTGGGGGTCTGGGCTGTGGGATATCTGTTATCTATGGTGCTGGGGGTCTGGGCTGTGGGATATCTGTTATCTATCTGGGGTCTGGGCTGTGGGATATCTGTTATCTATCTGGGGTCTGGGCTGTGGGATATCTGTTATCTATCTGGGGTCTGGGCTGTGGGATATCTGTTATCTATCTGGGGTCTGGGCTGTGGGATATCTGTTATCTATCTGGGGTCTGGGCTGTGGGATATCTGTTATCTATCTGGGGTCTGGGCTGTGGGATATCTGTTATCTATCTGGGGTCTGGGCTGTGGGATATCTGTTATCTATCTGGGGTCTGGGCTGTGGGATATCTGTTATCTATCTGGGGTCTGGGCTTATCTATCTGATCTCTGTTATCTATCTGGGGTCTGGGCTGTGGGATATCTGTTATCTATCTGGGGTCTGGGCTGTGGGATATCTGTTATCTATCTGGGGTCTGGGCTGTGGGATATCTGCTATCTATCTGGGGTCTGGGCTGTGGGATATCTATCTGGGGTCTGGGCTGTGGGATATCTGTTATCTATCTGGGGTCTGGGCTGTGGGATATCTGTTATCTATCTGGGGTCTGGGCTGTGGGATATCTGTTATCTATCTGGGGTCTGGGCTGGGGATATCTGTCTGGGCTGGGCTGGGATATCTGTTATCTATCTGGGGTCTGGGCTGTGGGATATCTGTTATCTATCTGGGGTCTGGGCTGTGGGATATCTGTTATCTATCTGGGGTCTGGGCTGTGGGATATCTGTTATCTATCTGGGGTCTGGGCTGTGGGATATCTGTTATCTATCTGGGGTCTGGGCTGTGGGATATCTGTTATCTATCTGGGGTCTGGGCTGTGGGATATCTGTTATCTATCTGGGGTCTGGGCTGTGGGATATCTGTTATCTATGGTGCTGGGGGTCTGGGCTGTGGGATATCTGTTATCTATCTGGGGTCTGGGCTGTGGGATATCTGTTATCTATCTGGGGTCTGGGCTGTGGGATATCTGTTATCTATGGTGCTGGGGGTCTGGGCTGTGGGATATCTGTTATCTATCTGGGGTCTGGGCTGTGGGATATCTGTTATCTATCTGGGGTCTGGGCTATGTGATATCTGTTATCTATCTGGGGTCTGGGCTGCGGGATATCTGTTATCTATCTGTTCAAAAGTGATGCTACTCTCTGATGGGCGGCACGATGCAAGGAGAAGATGAGGAAAGTGATCTGCATTTGTTTAACTTATGGTGTTTAAATAGCTGCTAAATAATTGATAAGTGGATCAATCTCTCTCCCATTCTCTTGATCTCTCTCTCCCATTCTATTGATCTCTCTCTCCCATTCTATTGATCTCTCTCCCATTCTATTGATCTCTCTCCCATTCTATTGATCTCTCTCTCCCATTCTATTGATCTCTCTCTCCCATTCTATTGATCTCTCTCTCCCATTCTATTGATCTCTCTCTCCCATTCTATTGATCTCTCTCTCTCCCATTCTATTGATCTCTCTCTCCCATTCTATTGATCTCTCCCTCCCATTCTATTGATCTCCCTATATTCCTTCTCTCTCCATACAATAACCACTCACACTGTGACGTTGTGGTCAGGTTAGGGTTAGATGTACTCACACTGTGACGTTGTGGTCAGGTTAGATGTACTCACACTGTGACGTTGCGGTCAGGTTAGATGTACTCACACTGTGACGTTGTGGTCAGGTTAAGGTTAGATGTACTCACACTGTGACGTTGTGGTCAGGTTAGATGTACTCACACTGTGACATTGTAGTCAGGTTAAGGTTAGATGTACTCACACTGTGACGTTGTAGTCAGGTTAAGGTTAGATGTACTCACACTGTGACGTTGTAGTCAGGTTAAGGTTAGATGTACTCACACTGTGACGTTGTGGTCAGGTTAGATGTACTCACACTGTGACGTTGTGGTCAGGTTAGATGTACTCACACTGTGACGTTGCGGTCAGGGCAGCTGTCTCCAAAGGTCCCTCCCTGTTCCTTGAAGGTGATGAGGTTCCATACAGCCACCACAGTGTCTTCAGGAACACTGAAGTGGAACAGCTCCACGCTGGCGAAGGACCGGAACGCATTCAGCTTACGAGGCGTCCGTGTAAAATAGTCTGTTACGAAGTGACAATCTGGAGGAAAGAGAGAGAGGGAGGGGGAGGGGGAGGACGAGGGGAAGACGAGGGGGGGACGAGGGGAGGACGAGGGGAGGACGAGGGGGAGGACGAGGGGGAGGACGAGGGGAGGACGAGGGGAGGACGAGGAGGAGGACGAGGGGAGGACGAGGGGGAGGACGAGGAGGAGGACGAGGGGAGGACGAGGGGAGGACGAGGGGGAGGACGAGGGGAGGACGAGGGGGAGACGAGGGGGGGGACGAGGGGGAGACGAGGGGGAGGACGAGGGGGAGGACGAGTCAGAGAAATGATTAGTTACATTTCTCCGGGCGAAGACGTACATTCTCACCCAGACACCACACACACACACACACACACACACACACACACACACACGCACACGCAGGCACACACAGGGGACAGCGGGTAGAGAAATAGCTTCTAATGCAGTTTAGGTGATTTTCTCCTCAGAATCTAACAACCAATGATTTAATCATGTTGATGTGAGACAGTCGGCCTTCAGATCCAGCCTTTACTCTCAATCCACTCTACCCCCTGTCCCCACCATCCCTATCAGCAGGCCAGGGAGGAGACAGAGAAACCACATCTACAGCCTCTGGTCTAAAGTAGTACATTTTAATAGGGAATAGGGTGCCATAGGGTTCTGGTCTAAAGTAGTGCACTTTATAGGGAATAGGGTGCCATAGGGTTCTGGTCTAAAGTAGTGCACTTTATAGGGAATAGGGTACCATTTGGGATGCAGACACAGTCTTTCAGTAATCGGCCGTGTCTCACCACCACTGCAAGACGTCTCAGATACACAGACATCTTAATGCCGATTTATACCCTACGGGGAAGGACGATTTGGAGTGTAGGGCAGTGTCACAAAGTCATTTTTGTCACAAAAAGGGGAGGCTCCTTGTAGTGCGCTCCGACATTCTACGTACTCCCGTGCCACATGAAAATTGTAACGCACCGTATCTTTCCAGCCGCAGGGCAGTGTGTGTAGGCAACGGACCCGGTTCCCTGATCTCATTTATAGGATATGCATCAGAGTAGCCTATTTTGCATTGATATGCAAATCTCATCTCAGCGTTAAACCAAACAACACTGTAGCCTTATTAGGATCCCTCCAAAAAGGTATTTTTGTGATTCCAGCCTATTGGTCTTTGTGAGACACAGAGGAGGTGAATGGATTATCTCCGCATGTGTGGTTCCCACCGTGAAGTATGGAGGAGGAGGTGTGATGGTGTGATGGTGTGATGGTGATTTGCTGGGGACACAGTCTGTGATTTATTTAGAATTCAAGCCACACTTAACCAGCATGGCTTCCACATCATTCTGCAGCGATACTCCATCCCATCTGGTTTGCGCTTAGTGGGACTATCATTTGTTTTTCAACAGGAAAATGACCCAACACACCTCCAGGCTGTTTAAGAGCTATTTGACCAATAAGGAGAGTGATGGAGTGCAGATGACCTGGCCTCCACAATCACCCGACCTCAACCCAATTGAGATGGTTTGGGATGAGTTGGACCGAGGAGTGAAGGAAAAGTCAGCCAACACGTGCTCAGCATATGTGGGAACACCTTCAAGACTGTTAGAAAAGCATTCCAGGCAGGTGAAACTGGTTGAGAGAATGCCAAGAGTGTATAAAGCTGTCATCAAGGCAAAGGGTTGCTACTTTGAAGAATCTCAAATATAAAATATATATTTGCTTAACTTTTTTGGTTACTACATGATTCCATATGGACCCTCTCTTTCGAAAATTATCCGCTGTTGCGACCCCTATTACTAGTCTGTTCAATCTCTCTTTCGTATCGTCCGAGATTCCTAAATATTGGAAAGCGGTCGCAGTCATCCCCCTCTTCAAAGGGGGACACACTCTAGACCCAAACTGCTGTAGACCTATATCTATTCTACCCTGCCTTTCTCTTAGGTCTTTGAAAGCCAAGTTAAACAGATCACTGATCATTTCGAATCCCACCGTACCTTCTCAGCTATGCAATCTGGTTTCCGAGCCGGTCACGGGTGCACCTCAGCCACGCTCAAGGTACTAAACGATATCATAACCGCCATCGATAAAAGACAGTACTGTGCAGCCGTCTTCATCGACCTGGCCAAGGCTTTTGACTCTTGTCAATCACCGTATTCTTATCAGCAGACTCAACAGCCAGGGTTTCTCTAATGACTGCCTCGCCTGGTTCACATACTACTTTGCAGACAGAGTTCAGTGTGTTAAATCGGAGGGCCTGTTGTCCGGACTTCTGGTAGTCCCTATGGGGGTGCCACGGGGTTCAATTCTCGGGCCTCCGACTCTTTTCTCTGTATATATCAATGATGTCGCTCTTGCTGCGGGTGATTCCCTGATCCACATCTACACAGACGACACCATTCTGTATATATCTGGCCCTTCTTTGGACACTGTGTTAACAAATCTCCAAACAAGCCTCAATGCTATACAACTCTCCTTCCGTGGCCTCAAACTGCTTGTAAACGCTAGTAAAACTAAATGCATGCTCTTCAACCGATCGCTGCCCGCACCTACCGGCCTGTCCAGCATCATTACTCTGGACGGCTCGGACTTAGAATATGTGGACAACTATAAATACCTAGGTGTCTGGTTAGACTGTTAACTCTCTTTAGTCTGTAAACTAAACATATACTCCCCACCACTGCGACCTGTATGCTCTCGTTGGCTGGTCCTCGCTACATATTTATCGCCAAGTCCACTGGCTCCAGGTCATCTATAAGTCTTTGCTAGGTAAAGCTCCACCTTATCTCAACTCACTGGTCACCATAGCAACACCCACCTGTAGCACGCGCTCCAGCAGGTATATTTCACTGGTCATCCCCAAAGCCAATTCCTCTTTGGCCACCTTTCCTTCCAGTTCTCTGCTGCCAGTGACTGGAACGAATTGCAAAAAAATCACTGAAGCTGGAGACTTATATCTCCCTCGCTAACTTTAAGCATCAGCAATCTGAGCAGCTTACCGATTGCTGCAGCTGTATACAGCCCATCTGTAAATAGCACATCCAGTCTATCTACCTCATCCCCATATTGTTTTTATTTACTTATCTGCTCTTTTGCACACCAGTATTTCTACTTGCACATTCGTCTTCTGCACATCTATCACTCCAGTGTTCATTTGCTAAATTGTAATTACTTCGCTAATATTGGCCTATTTATTGCCTTACCTCCTTACTCAATTTGCACACACTGTATATAGATTTTCTATTGTGTTATTGTCTGTACGCTTGTTTATGTGTAACTCTGTGTTGTTGTTTTTGTCGCACTGCTTTGCTTTATCTTGGCCAAGTCGCAGTTATAAATGAGAACTTCTTGTCAACTGGCCTACCTGGTTAAATAAAGGGAAATAAAAAAATATGTGTTATTTCATAGTTGTGATGTCTTCACTATTATTCAATAATAATATTACACTTTACACCTCGCCTGCTTTACACTTTACACCTCGCCTGCTGTACACTTTACACCTCCCCTGCTGTACACTTTACACCTCGCCTGCTGTACACTTTACACCTCGCCTGCTTTACACTTTACACCTCACCTGCTTTACACTTTACACCTAGCCAGCTTTACACTTTACACCTCGCCTGCTTTACACTTTACACCTCGCCTGCTGTACACTTTACACCTCGCCTGCTTTACATTTTACACCTCGCCTGCTGTACACATTACACCTCGCCTGCTTTACACTTTACACCTCGCCTGCTTTACACTTTACACCTCGCCTGCTTTACACTTTACACCTCGCCTGCTTTACACTTTACACATCGCCTGCTTTACACTTTACACCTCGCCTGCTGTACACTTTACACCTCGCCTGCTGTACACTTTACACCTCGCCTGCTTTACACTTTACACCTCGCCTGCTTTACACTTTACACCTCGCCTGCTTTACACTTTACACCTCGCCTGCTTTACACTTTACACCTCGCCTGCTGTACACTTTACACCTCGCCTGCTTTACACTTTACACCTCGCCTGCTGTACACTTTACACCTCGCCTGCTTTACACTTTACACCTCGCCTGCTGTACACTTTACACCTCGCCAGCTTTACACTTTACACCTCGCCTGCTTTACACTTTACACATCGCCTGCTGTACACTTTACACCTCGCCTGCTGTACACTTTACACCTCGCCTGCTGTACACTTTACACCTCGCCTGCTTTACACTTTACACCTCGCCTGCTTTACACTTTACACCTCACCTGCTTTACACTTTACACCTCGCCTGCTTTACACTTTACACCTCGCCTGCTTTACACTTTACACCTCGCCTGCTGTACACTTTACACCTCGCCTGCTTTACACTTTACACCTCGCCTGCTGTACACTTTACACCTCGCCTGCTTTACACTTTACACCTCGCCTGCTTTACACTTTACACCTCGCCTGCTTTACACTTTACACCTCGCCTGCTTTACACTTTACACCTTGCCTGCTGTACACTTTACACCTCGCCTGCTGTACACTTTACACCTCGCCTGCTTTACACTTTACACCTCACCTGCTTTACACTTTAAACCCCTTCAGAGTGGGGTACAGAAAGACAGAGAGTGGGGTACAGACAGACAGAGAGTGGGGTACAGACAGACAGAGAGTGACAGCTTCCATCCTTCAGAGTGGGGTACAGACAGACAGAGAGTGGGATACAGACAGACAGAGAGTGGGGTACAGACAGACAGAGAGTGGGGTACAGACAGACAGAGAGTGGGGTACAGACAGACAGAGAGTGGGGTACAGACAGACAGAGAGTGACAGCTTCCATCCTTCAGAGTGGGGTACAGACAGACAGAGAGTGGGATACAGACAGACAGAGAGTGGGGTACAGACAGACAGAGAGTGGGGTACAGACAGACAGAGAGTGGGGTACAGACAGACAGAGATATACCACCCACCACTGTGGGGTACAGACAGACAGAGAGTGACAGCTTCCATCCTTCAGAGTGGGGTACAGACAGACAGAGAGTGGGATACAGACAGACAGAGAGTGGGATACAGACAGACAGAGAGTGGGGCACAGACAGACAGAGAGTGGGGTACAGACAGACAGAGAGTGGGGTACAGACAGACAGAGAGTGGGGTACAGACAGACAGAGAGTGACAGCTTCCATCCTTCAGAGTGGGGTACAGACAGACAGAGAGTGGGATACAGACAGACAGAGAGTGGGGTACAGACAGACAGAGAGTGGGGTACAGACAGACAGAGAGTGGGGTACAGACAGACAGAGAGTGGGGTACAGACAGACAGAGAGTGACAGCTTCCATCCTTCAGAGTGGGGTACAGACAGACAGAGAGTGGGATACAGACAGACAGAGAGTGGGGTACAGACAGACAGAGAGTGGGGTACAGACAGACAGAGAGTGGGGTACAAACAGACAGAGAGTGGGGTACAGAGAGACAGAGAGTGGGGTACAGACAGACAGAGAGTGACAGCTTCCATCCTTCAGAGTGGGGTACAGACAGACAGAGAGTGGGATACAGACAGACAGAGAGTGGGGTACAGACAGACAGAGAGTGGGGTACAGACAGACAGAGAGTGGGGTACAGACAGACAGAGAGTGGGGTACAGACAGACAGAGAGTGGGGTACAGACAGACAGAGAGTGACAGCTTCCATCCTTCAGAGTGGGGTACAGACAGACAGAGAGTGGGATACAGACAGACCGAGAGTGGGGTACAGACAGACAGAGAGTGGGATACAGACAGACCGAGAGTGGGGTACAGACAGACAGAGAGTGGGGTACAGACAGACAGAGAGTGGGGTACAAACAGACAGAGAGTGGGGTACAGACAGACAGAGAGTGGGGTACAAACAGACAGAGAGTGGGGTACAGACAGACAGAGAGTGGGGTACAAACAGACAGAGAGTGGGGTACAGACAGACAGAGAGTGGGGTACAGACAGACAGAGAGTGGGGTACAGACAGACAGAGAGTGGGGTACAAACAGACAGAGAGTGGGGTACAGAGAGACAGAGAGTGGGGTACAGAGAGACAGAGAGTGGGGTACAGACAGACAGAGAGTGGGGTACAAACAGACAGAGAGTGGGGTACAAACAGACAGAGAGTGGGGTACAGACAGACAGAGAGTGGGGTACAGACAGACAGAGAGTGGGGTACAGACAGACAGAGAGTGGGGTACAAACAGACAGAGAGTGGGGTACAGACAGACAGAGAGTGGGGTACAAACAGACAGAGAGTGGGGTACAGACAGACAGAGAGTGGGGTACA
The DNA here is from genome assembly GCF_021184085.1 of Oncorhynchus gorbuscha. Lineage (NCBI taxonomy): Eukaryota > Metazoa > Chordata > Actinopteri > Salmoniformes > Salmonidae > Oncorhynchus > Oncorhynchus gorbuscha. The sequence goes on along the minus strand of NW_025745749.1, from coordinate 45,868 downwards.
GAGAGACAGAGAGTGGGGTACAGACAGACAGAGAGTGGGGTACAGACAGACAGAGAGTGGGGTACAGACAGACAGAGAGTGGGTACAGACAGACAGAGAGTGGGGTACAGACAGACAGAGAGTGGGGTACAAACAGACAGAGAGTGGGGTACAGACAGACAGAGTACAAACAGACAGAGAGTGGGGTACAGACAGACAGAGAGTGGGGTACAAACAGACAGAGAGTGGGGTACAGACAGACAGAGAGTGGGGTACAAACAGACAGAGAGTGGGGTACAGACAGACAGAGAGTGGGGTACAGACAGACAGAGAGTGGGGTACAGACAGACAGAGAGTGGGGTACAGACAGACAGAGAGTGGGGTACAGACAGACAGAGAGTGGGGTACAAACAGACAGAGAGTGGGGTACAGACAGACAGAGAGTGGGGTACAAACAGACAGAGAGTGGGGTACAGACAGACAGAGAGTGGGGTACAAACAGACAGAGAGTGGGGTACAGACAGACAGAGAGTGGGGTACAAACAGACAGAGAGTGGGGTACAGACAGACAGAGAGTGGGGTACAAACAGACAGAGAGCGGGGTACAGACAGACAGAGAGTGGGGTACAGACAGACAGAGAGACAGACAGGGGTACAGACAGACAGAGAGTGGACAGACAGAGAGTGGGGTACAAACAGACAGAGAGTGGGGTACAGACAGACAGAGAGTGGGGTACAAACAGACAGAGAGTGGGGTACAGACAGACAGAGAGTGGGGTACAGACAGACAGAGAGTGGGGTACAGACAGACAGAGAGTGGGGTACAGACAGACAGAGAGTGGGGTACAGACAGACAGAGAGTGGGGTACAAACAGACAGAGAGTGGGGTACAGACAGACAGAGAGTGGGGTACAAACAGACAGAGAGTGGGGTACAGACAGACAGAGAGTGGGGTACAAACAGACAGAGAGTGGGGTACAGACAGACAGAGAGTGGGGTACAGACAGACAGAGAGTGGGGTACAGACAGACAGAGAGTGGGGTACAGACAGACAGAGAGTACAGACAGACAGAGAGTGGGGTACAAACAGACAGAGAGTGGGGTACAGACAGACAGAGAGTGGGGTACAAACAGACAGAGAGTGGGGTACAGACAGACAGAGAGTGGAGTACAGACAGACAGAGAGTGGGGTACAGACAGACAGAGAGTGGGGTACAGACAGACAGAGAGTGGGGTACAGACAGACAGAGAGTGGGGTACAGACAGACAGAGAGTGGGGTACAGACAGACAGAGAGTGGGGTACAGACAGACAGAGAGTGGGGTACAGACAGACAGAGAGTGGGGTACAGACAGACAGAGAGTGGGGTACAAACAGACAGAGAGTGGGGTACAAACAGACAGAGAGTGGGGTACAGAGAGACAGAGAGTGGGGTACAAACAGACAGAACCAGACCATGTATAATTTGGTTGCTAATTACTGTCACCACCTGATTACATGGATTAACTGGTTTGACTCAGAAGAGTTTTTTTTTTACCAAAGAAAATAAAAGCTGTGAGAGAGACTTTCCTTGGGAGTTTAATTGTTTAATACTTTATAGTGAACTAAACCCCCCCCCCCCCCAGGCATACTGCTGAAAGAATCCTCCAACCGAAACAACTGGAATCAAACAAGATGCTAGAGCAAGATGCCAACTCTGTCTAGCGCAGTACCTTCCTCAGTGCCTTTAAAACGTGGCATTCCAGCTTCCTAATAGCTCGGCCTCTACTGTATCGTTAATAATGCAGCCGTCAATCTGAGACATTCCGGCAGTGCCCTGTGTCAGAGGGCTGAGAACACATATCCCTGAATAAAACAGACGTTGCCTGTCCTTTCACTGTACTCTCTGACTGGGCTCCACTACTTCACAGCTGTCTGCTGTTATCTGTGCTCTGACTGTGCCTGAGACCTGGCAGTGTGGTGCCAGGACAACAACCTCTGCCTCAACGTCAGCAAGACAGAGGAAGCTGATCGTGGACTATAGGAAACGGAGGGGCGAGCATGCCTCCATCCACATCGATAGGGCTGTAGTGGTGTGGGTTGAGAGTTTCTTGCGACTTGCCAGTGAAGAGCACTTTTTGTCTGTCCTGTCTGGTCCAGTGACGGTGGGTTTGTGACCATAGGCGACGTTGCGGGTGATGTCTGTTGAGGACCTGCCTACAAGCCTCAGTCCAGCTTCTCTCAGCCTATTGCGGACAGTCTGAGCACTGATGGAGGGATTGTGCATTCCTGGTGTAACTCGGGCAGTTGTTGTTGCCATCCTGTACCTGTCCCGCAGGTGTGATGTTCGGATGTACCGATCCTGTGCAGGTGTTGTTACACGTGGTCTGCCACTGCAAGGATGATCAGCTGTCCGTCCTGTCTCCCTGTAGCGCTGTCTTAGGCATATCACAGTACGGTCATTGCAATTTATTGCCCTGGCCACATCTGCAGTCCTCATGCCTCCTTGCAGCATGCCTAAGGTACGTTCACGCAGATGAGCAGGGACCCTCGGCATCTTTCTTTTGGTATTTTACAGAGTCAGTAGAAAGGCCTCTTTAGTGTCCTACGTTTTCATAACTGTGAACCTTAATTGCCTACTGTCTGTAAGCTGTTAGTGTCTTGGTAGAGCATGGCGCTTGTAACGCCAGGGTAGTGGGTTCGATCCCCGGGACCACCCATACGTAGAATGTATGCACACATGACTGTAAGTCGCTTTGGATAAAAGCGTCTGCTAAATGGCATTTATTATTATTATTATTATTATTAACCACCATTCCACAGGTGCATGTTCATTAATTGTTTATGGTTCATTGAACAAGCATGGGAAACAGTGTTTAAACCCTTTACAATGAAGATCTGTGAAGCTATTTGGAGTCATTGACTGTTTTCTAAGCTACCGCATGGGAAGCGGTACCGATACACCAAATCTGGAACCAACAAGACCCTGAACAATTTAAAGGCAATGCTACCAAATACTAATTGAGTGTATGTAAACTTCTGACCCACTGGGAATGTGATGAAATAAATTAAAGCTGAAATAAATCATTCTCTCTACTATTATTCTGACATTTCACATTCTTAAAATAAAGTGGTGATCCTAACTGACCTAAGACAGGGAATTTGTACTGGGATTAAATGTCAGGAATTGTGAAAAACTGCGTTTAAATGTATTCGGCTAAAGTGTATGTAAACTTCTGACTTCAACTGTACACAGTCCATTAACGCCTCCATATATCTTTAAAGGCTGAGCGGCAAACCAGGAGAAATGTTGCTTTTCATTTCAGTAGGTTTACCAGGAGAAATGTTGCTTTTCATTTCAGTAGGTTTACCAGGAGAAATGTTGCTTTTCATTTCAGTAGGTTTATCAGGAGAAATGTTGCTTTTCATTTCAGTAGGTTTACCAGGAGAAATGTTGCTTTTCATTTCAGTAGGTTTACCAGGAGAAATGTTGCTTTTCATTTCAGTAGGTTTACCAGGAGAAATGTTGCTTTTCATTTCAATAGGTTTATCGGGAGAAATGTTGCTTTTCATTTCAGTAGGTTTACCAGGAGAAATGTTGCTTTTCATTTCAGTAGGTTTACCAGGAGAAATGTTGCTTTTCATTTCAGTAGGTTTACCAGGAGAAATGTTGCTTTTCATTTCAGTAGGTTTACCAGGAGAAATGTTGCTTTTCATTTCAGTAGGTTTATCAGATGAAATGTTGCTTTTCATTTCAGTAGGTTTACCAGGAGAAATGTTGCTTTTCATTTCAGTAGGTTTACCAGGAGAGATGTTGCTTTTCATTTCAGTAGGTTTACCAGGAGAAATGTTGCTTTTCATTTCAGTAGGTTTATCGGGAGAAATGTTGCTTTTCATTTCAGTAGGTTTACCAGGAGAAATGTTGCTTTTCATTTCAGTAGGTTTACCAGGAGAAATGTTGCTTTTCATTTCAGTAGGTTTACCAGGAGAAATGTTGCTTTTCATTTCAGTAGGTTTACCAGGAGAAATGTTGCTTTTCATTTCAGTAGGTTTACCAGGAGAAATGTTGCTTTTCATTTCAGTAGGTTTATCAGGAGAAATGTTGCTTTTCATTTCTGTAGGTTTATCAGGAGAAATGTTGCTTTTCATTTCAGTAGGTTTATCAGGAGAAATGTTGCTTTTCATTTCAGTAGGTTTATCAGGAGAAATGTTGCTTTTCATTTCAGTAGGTTTATCAGGAGAAATGTTGCTTTTCATTTCAGTAGGTTTACCAGGAGAAATGTTGCTTTTCATTTCAGTAGGTTTATCAGGAGAAATGTTGCTTTTCATTTCAGTAGGTTTATCAGGAGAAATGTTGCTTTTCATTTCAGTAGGTTTATCAGGAGAAATGTTGCTTTTCATTTCAGTAGGTTTATCAGTAGGAGAAATGTTGCTTTTCATTTCAGTAGGTTTATCAGGAGAAATGTTGCTTTTCATTTCAGTAGGTTTACCAGGAGAAATGTTGCTTTTCATTTCAGTAGGTTTATCAGGAGAAATGTTGCTTTTCATTTCAGTAGGTTTACCAGGAGAAATGTTGCTTTTCATTTCAGTAGGTTTATCAGGAGAAATGTTGCTTTTCATTTCAGTAGGTTTACCAGGAGAAATGTTGCTTTTCACTTCAGTAGGTTTATCAGGAGAAATGTTGCTTTTCATTTCAGTAGGTTTACCAGGAGAAATGTTGCTTTTCATTTCAGTAGGTTTATCAGGACAAATGTTGCTTTTCATTTCAGTAGGTTTACCAGGAGAAATGTTGCTTTTCATTTCAGTAGGTTTATCAGGAGAAATGTTGCTTTTCATTTCAGTAGGTTTACCAGGAGAAATGTTGCTTTTCATTTCAGTAGGTTTATCAGGAGAAATGTTGCTTTTCATTTCAGTAGGTTTATCAGGAGAAATGTTGCTTTTCATTTCAGTAGGTTTATCAGGAGAAATGTTGCTTTTCATTTCAGTAGGTTTACCAGGAGAAATGTTGCTTTTCATTTCAGTAGGTTTATCAGGAGAAATGTTGCTTTTCATTTCAGTAGGTTTACCAGGAGAAATGTTGCTTTTCATTTCAGTAGGTTTATCAGGAGAAATGTTGCTTTTCATTTCAGTAGGTTTACCAGGAGAAATGTTGCTTTATATTTCAGTAGGTTTACCAGGAGAAATGTTGCTTTTCATTTCAGTAGGTTTATCAGGAGAAATGTTGCTTTTCATTTCAGTAGGTTTACCAGGAGAAATGTTGCTTTTCATTTCAGTAGGTTTATCAGGAGAAATGTTGCTTTTCATTTCAGTAGGTTTACCAGGAGAAATGTTGCTTTATATTTCAGTAGGTTTACCAGGAGAAATGTTGCTTTTCCTTTCAGTAGGTTTACCAGGAGAAATGTTGCTTTTCCTTTCAGTAGGTTTATCAGGAGAAATGTTGCTTTTCCTTTCAGTAGGTTTATCAGGAGAAATGTTTCTTTTCATTTCAGTAGGTTTATCAGGAGAAATGTTGCTTTTCATTTCAGTCATTCAGGGTAAGTATGTTTTTCACGTAAAGACAGTCATGAGGAATGGCAATGATTTTGTCAACAAACAAACTAAAAAATTCTCTGCATCGTGCTGGATGTTAGAGACCTCTTATATAAAAATGTACCACATTATATTATATCATATTTCCACTGAGACGTTTTTGTTTGAGGATCACGTTCCCTCTTTGGATTAAAGAGTCTGCTAAACTAGAACATGAAAACAAAACGTTGCTGTGTTTATCAAAAGCAGAGCCTTTGGAAGATAATTTCCTGCCCATCTTGTGTCATCATCATAAAAACAGATTTACAAGACATTAGGAGTAAGTGGATTCACCTGAAACACTCTGAAATGGTTATTTTTCTTCCTCCAATGAAAACGTCCATCGCTCCATTGTTCCATTGACTGGCAGTCAAGCTGCTGATATGACACCTTCATTATCTGGAAGAGATGAAGGGTGGGCGAGTCCCAAATGACCAGGCTCTGGTCTATAGTAGTGCACTATATAGGGAATAGGGCTCTGGTCTAAAGTAGTGCACTATATAGGGAATAGGATGACATAGGGCTCTGGTCTATAGTAGTGCACTATATAGGGAATAGGGCTCTGGTCTAAAGTAGTGCACTATATAGGGAATAGGGCTCTGGTCTAAAGTAGTGCACTATATAGGGAATAGGGCTCTGGTCTAAAGTAGTGCACTATATAGGGAATAGGATGACATAGGGCTCTGGTCTATAGTAGTGCACTATATAGGGAATAGGGCTCTGGTCTAAAGTAGTGCACTATATAGGGAATAGGGCTCTGGTCTAAAGTAGTGCACTATATAGGGAATAGGGCTCTGGTCTAAAGTAGTGCACTATATAGGGAATAGGGCTCTGGTCTAAAGTAGTGCACTATATAGGGAATAGGGCTCTGGTCTAAAGTAGTACACTATATAGGGAATAGGGCTCTGGTCTATAGTAGTGCACTATATAGGGAATAGGGCTCTGGTCTAAAGTAGTGCACTATATAGGGAACAGGGTTCTGGTCTAAAGTAGTGCACTATATAGGGAATAGGGCTCTGGTCTAAAGTAGTGCACTATATAGGGAATAGGGCTCTGGTCTATAGTAGTGCACTATATAGGGAATAGGGCTCTGGTCTAAAGTAGTGCACTATATAGGGAATAGGGCTCTGGTCTAAAGTAGTGCACTATATAGAGAATAGGGCTCTGGTCTAAAGTAGTGCACTATATAGGGAATAGGGCTCTGGTCTATAGTAGTACCACTATATAGGGAATAGGGCTCTGGTCTATAGTAGTACCACTATATAGGGAATAGGGCTCTGGTCAAAAGTAGTGCACTATATAGGGAATAGGGCTCTGGTCTATAGTAGTGCACTATATAGGGAATAGGGCTCTGGTCTAAAGTAGTGTACTATATAGAGAATAGGGCTCTGGTCTAAAGTAGTCACTATGTAGAGAATAGGGCTCTGGTCTAAAGTAGTGCACTATATAGGGAATAGGGCTCTGGTCTAAAGTAGTGCACTATATAGGGAATAGGGCTCTGGTCTAAAGTAGTGCACTATATAGGGAATAGGGCTCTGGTCTATAGTAGTACCACTATATAGGGAATAGGGCTCTGGTCTATAGTAGTACCACTATATAGGGAATAGGGCTCTGGTCTATAGTAGTACCACTATATAGGGAATAGGGCTCTGGTCAAAAGTAGTGCACTATATAGGGAATAGGGCTCTGGTCTATAGTAGTGCACTATATAGGGAATAGGGCTCTGGTCTAAAGTAGTGCACTATATAGGGAACAGGGTTCTGCTCTAAAGTAGTGCACTATATAGGGAATAGGGCTCTGGTCTAAAGTAGTGCACTATATAGGGAATAGGGCTCTGGTCTATAGTAGTGCACTATATAGGGAACAGGGTGCCATAGGGCTCTGGTCTATAGTAGTGCACTATATAGGGAACAGGGTGCCATAGGGCTCTGGTCTAAAGTAGTGCACTATATAGGGAACAGGGTGCCATAGGGCTCTGGTCTAAAGTAGTGCACTATATAGGGAACAGTGTGCCATAGGGCTCTGGTCTAAAGTAGTGCACTATATAGGGAACAGGGTGCCATAGGGCTCTGGTCTAAAGTAGTGCACTATATAGGGAATAGGGTGCCCTTTCAGACACAGTCATTATCTGGAGGAAGTGAGGTCTAATTGGTGCTCAGGGTGCCAGGATGTTAAAGAGGTTTACAGTAAGAGCCTTTTAACAGCAGTCTGATAGAGAACAACACAACAATCATCTAATGGGAACAATTACTGAGGTTCCATAGAAGGCCTTTGGTTTGGAACCTTGTGACATCCTGAGGTTGCATAGAAGGCCTTTGGTTTGGAACCTTGTGACATCCTGAGGTTCCATAGAAGGCCTTTGGTTTGGACCCTTGTGACATACTGAGGTTCCATAGAAGGCCTTTGGTTTGGACCCTTGTGACATACTGAGGTTCCATAGAAGGCCTTTGGTTTGGACCCTTGTGACATACTGAGGTTCCATAGAAGGCCTTTGGTTTGGAACCTTGTGACATCCTGAGGTTCCATAGAAGGCCTTTGGTTTGGAACCTTGTGACATCCTGAGGTTCCATAGAAGGCCTTTGGTTTGGAACCTTGTGACATCCTGAGGTTGCATAGAAGGCCTTTGGTTTGGAACCTTGTGACATCCTGAGGTTCCATAGAAGGCCTTTGGTTTGGAACCTTGTGACATCCTGAGGTTCCATAGAAGGCCTTTGGTTTGGAACCTTGTGACATACTGAGGTTCCATAGAAGGCCTTTGGTTTGGAACCTTGTGACATCCTGAGGTTCCATAGAAGGCCTTTGGTTTGGAACCTTGTGACATCCTGAGGTTCCATAGAAGGCCTTTGGTTTGGAACCTTGTGACATCCTGAGGTTCCATAGAAGGCCTTTGGTTTGGAACCTTGTGACATCCTGAGGTTCCATAGAAGGCCTTTGGTTTGGAACCTTGTGACATCCTGAGGTTGCATAGAAGGCCTTTGGTTTGGAACATTGTGACATCCTGAGGTTCCATAGAAGGCCTTTGGTTTGGAACCTTGTGACATACTGAGGTTCCATAGAAGGCCTTTGGTTTGGAACATTGTGACATCCTGAGGTTCCATAGAAGGCCTTTGGTTTGGAACCTTGTGACATCCTGAGGTTCCATAGAAGGCCTTTGGTTTGGACCCATCCTGTTCCACATACTGAGGTTCCATAGAAGGCCTTTGGTTTGGAACCTTGTGACATACTGAGGTTCCATAGAAGGCCTTTGGTTTGGAACCTTGTGACATACTGAGGTTCCATAGAAGGCCTTTGGTTTGGAACCTTGTGACATACTGAGGTTCCATAGAAGGCCTTTGGTTTGGACCCTTGTGACATACTGAGGTTCCATAGAAGGCCTTTGGTTTGGAACCTTGTGACATACTTAGGTTCCATAGAAGGCCTTTGGTTTGGACCCTTGTGACATACTGAGGTTCCATAGAAGGCCTTTGGTTTGGACCCTTGTGACATACTGAGGTTCCATAGAAGGCCTTTGGTTTGGACCCTTGTGACATACTGAGGTTCCATAGAAGGCCTTTGGTTTGGACCCTTGTGACATACTGAGGTTCCATAGAAGGCCTTTGGTTTGGACCCTTGTGACATACTGCACTAGGGCTGGTGAGGAGAAAATAAAAAAATACCCCCCTAAAAAATGTGTTGATATTCGACCAGTTATAACGGTGACCGCGGTCATTTGGCCAATTACAGTCGTCCAAAGTTCCATGACTGTCACAGCTTGTCACGCCCACTCCTGCTCCCTCCCTCCGTGGTGCTCACCGGTCTACTATCCACCGCTCCTGGTAACCCACACCTGCTTCCCGTCGTTAAGCACACCTGCTTTCCAGCGTTAAGCACACCTGCTTCCCAGCGTTAAGCACACCTGCTTCCCAGTCGTTAAGCACACCTGCTTCCCATCGTTAAGCACACCTGCTTCCCATCGTTAAGCACACCTGCTTCCCATCGTTAAGCACACCTGCTTCCCATCGTTAAGCACACCTGCTTCCCAGCGTTAAGCACACCTGCTTCCCATCGTTAAGCACACCTGCTTCCCAGCGTTAAGCACACTTGCTTCCCGTCGTTAAGCACACCTGCTTCCCATCGTTAAGCACACTTGCTTCCCAGCGTTAAGCACACCTGCTTCCCTTCATTAAGCAGACCTGCTTCCCTTCATTAAGCAGACCTGCTTCCCGTTGTTAGGCACACCTGGACTTCATCCCCACCCTGATTACTCTCCCTTCATATAGCCCTCAGTAGCCTCAAAATACTCCCAAAATGCACTGCTTCACTCCTCCACCGGGTTGACCTCCATCCAATGTGTTCTGATATATCAGCCAGCCCTGGCTCCGTGGACCCCGAGCCAGACCGAAGCTCCTGTGGTGGACGAGTGATTCAAGTGCGCAGAGGATGATTGAAACGGTGCTCACGTGAAGCTCCAGCGTGCCGTCTGCCGTCTGAAGAAGCAGGCAGACCACCACCGCAGTGAGGCACCCGCCGTCTATCCTGGTGATAGTGTCTGGCTCTCCACCAGGAACCGTCTGCTCCGCCTGCCCCGTAGGAAGCTGAGCCCCGGGTTTGTGGGGCCCTTCAAAGTCCTCCGGAGAGTCAATGAGGTAACCTGCAGGTCACAGCTCCCCACTAACTACCGAATCTCACCCTCCTTTGATGTTGCCCTCCTCAGGCCGGTGGTTCCTGGTCCCCAGGCGGCTGATGCCATCCCCCGTGACACAACTCTGCTTCCACTGGATATAGAGGGGTCCCCAGCCTGTTAGGTCCCTCCTGGACTCCCAACGTCGCGGGGGTCAGCTCCAGTACCTGGTGGACTGGGGGGCGGGAGTGGGGGGTGGGTACGGCTCTTGGGTCCGAGTGGTAGACATCCTGGACCCTAACATCATCCAAGATTTGGGTCTGCTAACCAGCGGTCCAGGCAACCCACATTGCCACACCTGGCAACACCTGGCAACACCTGGCAAGACCTGGCAACACCTGGCAACCATCATGATGTTTATTATTATTAAACTCGCCTTCTGCACCTGCTTCCTGACTCCCTGCGTATATGCTTCACAGCCCTATACTACACAAAGGAGATATACATCTCAGGCTGTGTCTGACAGACACGTCTCAACTCTCCAGGGAGAAAGCAGCACAAGCAGCTACACTTCTTTCTGAGGCTGATTCATTCCTGACTAAAGGTTCCCTAACAAACAGACATAGAGAACCCAGTGTTAAAATGTGACATTGACAAAAGAGTTGAGAAAATATGTGAGGTTGAGAAAAGGGAGAGTTGACAGAGTTTGTAACTAGGTCAGGGAGGAACAAGATGAATTGTCTGTCTGTCTGTCTGTCTGTTTGTCTGTCTGTCTGTCTGTCTGTCTGTCTGTCTGTCTGTCTGTCTGTCTGTCTGTCTGTCTGTCTGTCTGTCTGTCTGTCTGTCTGTCTGTCTGTCTGTCTGTCTGTCTGTCTGTCTGTCTGTCTGTCTGTCTGTCTGTCTGTCTGTCTGTCTGTCTGTCTGTCTGTCTGTGTCTGTCTGTCTGTCTGTGAAAGAGGGCAGGGACAGAGGGGAGTGGTGTCCCACCCAGAGTCAGATGAAAGCCTGCCCAGGAATTAGAGCACCCAACTCTGATCCAGACCCCCTTCTCACTCACTCTTCTTCTGCCTTTTGGGACAACAAGAACTGTCTGGGACAAAGGGGATAGCAGAGGACTAAGGGATTTGTGTCTGTGTGGCCTGTCCTGGCCTGTCCTGGCCTGTCCTGGCCTGTCCTGTCCTGCCTGGACTCAAATCCAGCAACAACAGTAGCCATCAAAACAGGTTGACAAATCAAATCAAATCAAATAATAAATCAAATCAATCAAATCAAATAATATCTTACAGTGAAATGCTGAATACAACATGCACCTTACAGTGAAATGCTGAATACAACATGCACCTTACAGTGAAATGCTGAATACAAGCCAAGCCCTTAACCAACAATGTTGCAGTTGTTGCAACAACAAAGTGTTAAGAAAGTATTTACTAAAATAAACTGAAGTAAAATATATATATTTTTAAATAAGACAAATAGGAATATAACAAGACAGAGATTGATGGGCTATGTTATGGTACAGACGGTTGAAGGTAGGTGGGACAGGATATGACAGGTTAAAGTAGGTCGGGACAGGATATGACAGGTTAAGGTAGATAGAGACAGGATGACAGGTTAAAGTAGGTAGGGACAGGATATGACAGGTTAAAGTAGGTAGGAACAGGATATGAGAGGTTAAAGTAGGTAGAGACAGAATGACAGGTTAAAGTAGGTAGGGACAGGATGTGACAGGTTAGAGTAGGTAGGGACAGGATATGACAGGTTAAGGTAGGTTGAGACAGAATGACAGGTTATGATAGGACAGGGTATGACAGGATATGACAGGTTAAGGTAGATAGGACAGCATATGACAGGTTAAGGTAGATAGAGACAGGATGGCAGGTTAAGGTAGATAGAGACAGGATGACAGGTTAAAGTAGGTAGGGACAGGATGTGACAGGTTAAAGTAGGTAGGGACAGGATATGACAGGTTAAAGTAGGTAGGAACAGGATATGACAGGTTAAAGTAGGTAGAGACAGGATGACAGGTTAAAGTAGGTAGGGACAGGATGTGACAGGTTAAAGTAGGTAGGGACAGGATATGACAGGTTAAAGTAGGTAGGTACAGGATATGAGAGGTTAAAGTAGGTAGAGACAGGATGACAGGTTAAAGTAGGTAGGGACAGGATATGACAGGTTAAGGTAGGTTGAGACAGAATGCCAGGTTATGATAGGGCAGGATATGACAGGTTAAGATAGATAGAGACAGGATGACAGGTTATTATAGGTAGGGACAGAAAATGACAGGTTAAGGTAGGTGGGACAGGATATGACAGGTTAAGGTAGGTAGGGACAGGATATGACAGGTTATGACAGGTTAAGGTAGGTAGGGACAGGATATGACAGGTTAAGGTAGGTAGGGACAGGATATGACAGGTTAAGGTAGATAGGGACAGGATATGACAGGTTAAGGTAGGTAGGGACAGGATATGACAGGTTAAGGTAGGTAGGGACAGGATATGACAGGTTAAGGTAGGTAGGGACAGGATATGACAGGTTAATGTAGGTAGGGACAGAAGGAACTGGGCCAAATCCCTAACAGGAACAGATGAGGATGAGGAAATGGATGTTGCTATCCTTTCCACCATAACAGGGATATATCCGTCTGTAGGGTTTTATGAGCCTGCAGTATGTACCCAGTAATAGGGATGTATAGACGTAGCACCTTGCTCCCAGGCCCGAGAGGGGAGAACACAGCAGAACAGAACAGAACAGAACAGACTGTGTGTTCCAGTACATGTTAGACCATAAATCAACAGCAGACTCATACACTGGGAACACATAAATTATGCAGTCCGCTCTGACGGCCCCGGAGCAGCAGAGGCCCCATTGTTCACAATTAAGAAGACTAGGTCACAGATTTCAGAGGCTGCAAACGTCAGTCTCCTGTTGTAACCCACAGCAGCAGAGGTGTATCCTCAAAGACCAACCCTCTATCAGGATAGCCTGGTGACCTCACTCAATCAACTACCTGATTCACCTGACTGGAAAGCAATCAAAGCATTGAAGTAGCCTGGTCCCATGTCTGTTTGTGCTCGTGCCAATTCCATCGCTGTTATTGTTTTGTTTGGCATGTCAATGAGTGGCAAGGAGTTGGCATGATAGTACAAACAGAACACTCAGGCTAGGTATTCAAAAGGCCATCTTCCCCACCATCAAAATAAATCTAATTGTATTGGTCACATACACATATTTAGCAGATATTAAAAATGTAAAGAAATGCTTGTGTTCCTAACTCCAACAGTACAGTAGTATCTAACTAAATGCTTGTGTTCCTAGCTCCAACAGTGCAGTAGTATCTAACTAAATGCTTGTGTTCCTAGCTCCAACAGTACAGTAGTATCTAACTAAATGCTTGTGTTCCTAGCTCCAACAGTACAGTAGTATCTAACTAAATGCCTGTGTCCCTAGCTCCAACAGTACAGTAGTATCTAACTAAATGCTTGTGTTTCTAGCTCCAACAGTAATATCTAACTAAATGCTTGTGTTCCTAGCTCCAACAGTAATATCTAACTAAATGCTTGTGTTCCTAGCTCCAACAGTAATATCTAACTAAATGCTTGTGTTCCTAGCTCCAACAGTAATATCTAACTAAATGCCTGTGTTCCTAGCTCCAACAGTGCAGTAGTATCTAACTAAATGCTTGTGTTTCTAGCTCCAACAGTAATATCTAACTAAATGCTTGTGTTCCTAGCTCCAACAGTAATATCTAACTAAATGCTTGTGTTCCTAGCTCCAACAGTAATATCTAACTAAATGCTTGTGTTCCAGCTCCAACAGTAATATCTAACTAAATGCTTGTGTTCCTAGCTCCAACAGTAATATCTAACTAAATGCTTGTGTTCCAGCTCCAACAGTAATATCTAACTAAATGCTTGTGTTCCTAGCTCCAACAGTACAGTAGTATCTAACTAAATGCTTGTGTTCCTAGCTCCAACAGTACAGTAGTATCTAACTAAATGCTTGTGTTCCTAGCTCCAACAGTAGTATCTAACTAAATGCTTGTGTTCCTAGCTCCAACAGTAATATCTAACTAAATGCTTGTGTTCCTAGCTCCAACAGTACAGTAGTATCTAACTAAATGCTTGTGTTCCTAGCTCCAACAGTAGTATCTAACTAAATGCTTGTGTTCCTAGCTCCAACAGTACAGTAGTATCTAACTAAATGCTTGTGTTCCTAGCTCCAACAGTAGTATCTAACTAAATGCTTGTGTTCCTAGCTGACCAACAGTAGTACAACAGTACAGTAGTATCTAACTAAATGCTTGTGTTCCTAGCTCCAACAGTACAGTAGTATCTAACTAAATGCTTGTGTTCCTAGCTCCAACAGTAGTATCTAACTAAATGCTTGTGTTCCTAGCTCCAACAGTGCAGTAATATCTAACTAAATGCTTGTGTTCCTAGCTCCAACAGTGCAGTAATATCTAACTAAATGCTTGTGTTCCTAGCTCCAACAGTAGTATCTAACTAAATGCTTGTGTTCCTAGCTCCAACAGTAGTATCTAACTAAATGCTTGTGTTCCTAGCTCCAACAGTGCAGTAATATCTAACTAAATGCTTGTGTTCCTAGCTCCAACAGTGCAGTAATATCTAACTAAATGCTTGTGTTCCTAGCTCCAACAGTAGTATCTAACTAAATGCTTGTGTTCCTAGCTCCAACAGTACAGTAATATCTAACTAAATGCTTGTGTTCCTAGCTCCAACAGTACAGTAGTATCTAACTAAATGCTTGTGTTCCTAGCTCCAACAGTAGTATCTAACTAAATGCTTGTGTTCCAGCTCCAACAGAGCAGTAATATCTAACTAAATGCTTGTGTTCCTAGCTCCAACAGTACAGTAGTATCTAACTAAATGCTTGTGTTCCTAGCTCCAACAGTAGTATCTAACTAAATGCTTGTGTTCCTAGCTCCAACAGTGCAGTAATATCTAACTAAATGCTTGTGTTCCTAGCTCCAACAGTGCAGTAATATCTAACTAAATGCTTGTGTTCCTAGCTCCAACAGTAGTATCTAACTAAATGCTTGTGTTCCTAGCTCCAACAGTGCAGTAATATCTAACTAAATGCTTGTGTTCCTAGCTCCAACAGTAGTATCTAACTAAATGCTTGTGTTCCTAGCTCCAACAGTGCAGTAATATCTAACTAAATGCTTGTGTTCCTAGCTCCAACAGTACAGTAGTATCTAACTAAATGCTTGTGTTCCTAGCTCCAACAGTGCAGTAGTATCTAACTAAATGCTTGTGTTCCTAGCTCCAACAGTGCAGTAATATCTAACTAAATGCTTGTGTTCCTAGCTCCAACAGTAATATCTAACTAAATGCTTGTGTTCCTAGCTCCAACAGTAATATCTAACTAAATGCTTGTGTTCCTAGCTCCAACAGTAATATCTAACTAAATGCTTGTGTTCCTAGCTCCAACAGTGCAGTAGTATCTAACTAAATGCTTGTGTTTCTAGCTCCAACAGTACAGTAGTATCTAACTAAATGCTTGTGTTCCTAGCTCCAACAGTACAGTAGTATCTAACTAAATGCTTGTGTTCCTAGCTCCAACAGTGCAGTAGTATCTAACTAAATGCTTGTGTTCCTAGCTCCAACAGTAGTATCTAACTAAATGCTTGTGTTCCTAGCTCCAACAGTACAGTAGTATCTAACTAAATGCTTGTGTTCCTAGCTCCAACAGTACAGTAGTATCTAACTAAATGCTTGTGTTCCTAGCTCCAACAGTACAGTAGTATCTAACTAAATGCTTGTGTTCCTAGCTCCAACAGTGCTAACTAAATGTAGTATCTAACTAAAAATGCTTGTGTTCCTAGCTCCAACAGTGCAGTAGTATCTAACTAAATGCTTGTGTTCCTAGCTCCAACAGTACAGTAATATCTAACTAAATGCTTGTGTTCCTAGCTCCAACAGTACAGTAGTATCTAACTAAATGCTTGTGTTCCTAGCTCCAACAGTGCAGTAGTATCTAACTAAATGCTTGTGTTCCTAGCTCCAACAGTACAGTAGTATCTAACTAAATGCTTGTGTTCCTAGCTCCAACAGTGCAGTAATATCTAACTAAATGCTTGTGTTCCTAGCTCCAACAGTGCAGTAGTATCTAACTAAATGCTTGTGTTCCTAGCTCCAACAGTACAGTAATATCTAACTAAATGCTTGTGTTCCTAGCTCCAACAGTGCAGTAGTATCTAACTAAATGCTTGTGTTCCTAGCTCCAACAGTGCAGTAGTATCTAACTAAATGCTTGTGTTCCTAGCTCCAACAGTGGAGTAATATCTAACTAAATGCTTGTGTTCCAGCTCCAACAGTACAGTAATATCTAACTAAATGCTTGTGTTCCTAGCTCCAACAGTACAGTAATATCTAACTAAATGCTTGTGTTCCTAGCTCCAACAGTAGTATCTAACTAAATGCTTGTGTTCCCAGCTCCAACAGTACAGTAATATCTAACTAAATGCTTGTGTTCCTAGCTCCAACAGTGCAGTAATATCTAACTAAATGCTTGTGTTCCTAGCTCCAACAGTAGTATCTAACTAAATGCTTGTGTTCCTAGCTCCAACAGTGCAGTAATATCTAACTAAATGCTTGTGTTCCTAGCTCCAACAGTAATATCTAACTAAATGCTTGTGTTCCTAGCTCCAACAGTAGTATCTAACTAAATGCTTGTGTTCCTAGCTCCAACAGTAGTATCTAACTAAATGCCTGTGTTCCTAGCTCCAACAGTGTAGTAATATCTAACTAAATGCTTGTGTTCCTAGCTCCAACACTAGTATCTAACTAAATGCTTGTGTTCCTAGCTCCAACAGTACAGTAATATCTAACTAAATGTTTGTGTTCCTAGCTCCAACAGTGCAGTAGTATCTAACTAAATGCTTGTGTTCCTAGCTCCAACAGTGCAGTAGTATCTAACTAAATGCTTGTGTTCCTAGCTCCAACAGTGGAGTAATATCTAACTAAATGCTTGTGTTCCAGCTCCAACAGTACAGTAATATCTAACTAAATGCTTGTGTTCCTAGCTCCAACAGTACAGTAATATCTAACTAAATGCTTGTGTTCCTAGCTCCAACAGTAGTATCTAACTAAATGCTTGTGTTCCTCCAGCTCCAACAGTACAGTAATATCTAACTAAATGCTTGTGTTCCTAGCTCCAACAGTGCAGTAATATCTAACTAAATGCTTGTGTTCCTAGCTCCAACAGTAGTATCTAACTAAATGCTTGTGTTCCTAGCTCCAACAGTGCAGTAATATCTAACTAAATGCTTGTGTTCCTAGCTCCAACAGTAATATCTAACTAAATGCTTGTGTTCCTAGCTCCAACAGTAGTATCTAACTAAATGCTTGTGTTCCTAGCTCCAACAGTAGTATCTAACTAAATGCCTGTGTTCCTAGCTCCAACAGTGTAGTAATATCTAACTAAATGCTTGTGTTCCTAGCTCCAACACTAGTATCTAACTAAATGCTTGTGTTCCTAGCTCCAACAGTGCAGTAATATCTAACTAAATGCTTGTGTTTCTAGCTCCAATAGTACAGTAATATCTAACTAAATGCTTGTGTTCCTAGCTCCAACAGTAGTATCTAACTAAATGCCTGTGTTCCTAGCTCCAATAGTACAGTAATATCTAACTAAATGCTTGTGTTCCTAGCTCCAACAGTAATATTTAACTAAATGCTTGTGTTCCTAGCTCCAAAATTTCAGTAATATCTAACTAAATGCTTGTGCTCCTAGCTCCAACAGTACAGTAATATCTAACTAAAGGCTTGTGTTCCTAGCTCCAACAGTGCAGTAGTATCTAACTAAATGCTTGTGTTCCTAGCTCCAACAGTGCAGTAGTATCTAACTAAATGCTTGTGTTCCTAGCTCCAACAGTGCAGTAGTATCTAACTAAATGCTTGTGTTCCTAGCTCCAACAGTGCAGTAGTATCTAACTAAATGCTTGTGTTCCTAGCTCCAACAGTGCAGTAGTATGCAACAAATCACAACAATACACACAAATGTAAAGAAAACAGTAGAATACAGTAGAATAGAATACAGTATACTGTATGAAATGAGTAAAGCAGTATGTAAACATTATTAAAGTGGCCAGTGATTCCATGTCGATGTATATAAGGTAGCAGCCTCTAAGGTGCAGGGTTGAGTTCTCAGGCTTTCAATCTGCGAATCAGAGCTATACCCTACAGAGCCTGCTAGCTTGGTACATACCCTACAGAGCCTGTAGCTTGGTACATACCCTACAGAGCCTGCTAGCTTGGTTTATACGCTACAGAGCCTGCTAGCTTGGTTTATACGCTACAGAGCCTGCTAGCTTGGTTTATACCCTACAGAGCCTGTAGCTTGGTACATACCCTACAGAGCCTGCTAGCTTGGTACATACCCTACAGAGCCTGTAGCTTGGTACATACCCTACATAGCCTTTTAGCTTGGTTTATACCCTAAAGAGCCTGCTAGCTTGGTTTATACCCTACAGAGCCTGCTAGCTTGGTACATACCCTACAGAGCCTGTAGCTTGGTACATACCCTACAGAGCCTGCTAGCTTGGTTTATACGCTTCAGAGCCTGCTAGCGTGGTTTATACACTACAGAGCCTGCTAGCTTGGTTTATACCCTACAGAGCCTGTAGCTTGGTTTATACCCTACAGAGCCTGCTAGCGTGGTTTATACACTACAGAGCCTGCTAGCGTGGTTTATACCCTACAGAGCCTGCTAGCGTGGTTTATACCCTACAGAGCCTGCTAGCGTGGTTTATACACTACAGAGCCTGCTAGCGTGGTTTATACCCTACAGAGCCTGCTAGCTTGGTTTATACCCCACAGAGCCTGTAGCTTGGTAACATACCCTACAGAGCCTGCTAGCGTGGTGTATACCCTACAGAGCCTGCTAGCTTGGTTTATACCCTACAGAGCCTGTAGCTTGGTACATACCCTACAGAGCCTGCTAGCTTGGTTTATACCCTACAGAGCCTGCTAGCTTGGTTTATACCCTACAGAGCCTGTAGCTTGGTACATACCCTACAGAGCCTGCTAGCGTGGTTTATACCCTACAGGGCCTGCTAGTGTGGTTTATACCCTACAGAGCCTGTAGCTTGGTACATACCCTACAGAGCCTGCTAGCTTGGTTTATACCCTACAGAGCCTGCTAGCTTGGTACATACCCTACAGAGCCTGTAGCTTGGTACATACCCTACAGAGCCTGTAGCTTGGTACATACCCTACAGAGCCTGTAGCTCGGTACATACCCTACAGAGCCTGCTAGCTTGGTTTATACCCTACAGAGCCTGCTAGCTTGGTTCATACCCTACAGAGCCTGTAGCTTGGTACATACCCTACAGAGCCTGTAGCTTGGTTTGTATTATTGCGTGGCAACATGCTCAGAATCAAAAGGAAACGTGGTGGCCAGCAGTTTCAAGCTACAGACACAGAGCAATCTCTGCTATTACAAGTAGACGCACACACACAGTGAGTGAGCGAGAGAGAGAGAGAAGAGATAGAGAAGAGAGAGCAAAATCACAGCAAGATTGCAATCTTCTTGAACAGAGCAGTACTCAATCATGAGGCATCAAAGCCAAAGGAACTGAATAATATTAAGAAATGCTATTGAGGGAAGGAAAGTAGTGTGGAAACCTACCAAACCAAAACACGATTAGGCAACAACAAATTCAATCACTTTTAGACAACTTTCTTTGACAAAATGTTTCACTGTAATAGTCAAGGTGTAATCTGTGCAGTAGAAAACCTAAACAGTATATTTGACCTCAGCTTCCCTGTCAAATCAAAACATTTCAAGCAGACAGCCTAAGAAAAGTATCATCAATGACAAATGGTTTGATGAAAAATGCAAAAAATCTAAGAAAGAATTGAGAAACCTATCCAAACCCTGGCACTGGGGTAGGCCGTCATTTTAAATGCCAAAAAATACCCTTAAATTGGAATTGAGAGAAGAGAGAGAAGAGAGAGCGAAATCTATGCTAAGTAGGAGACAGCAGTACCTCTGATTCTACAGCGTGAGAGATCATGGCGGAATGATATATAAAGGCCAAAGTAATGTCCTTGTTCTATTCTGACAGATACAGGACTGTATAGCTGGATGATCTGTCGTCCTGCAGGGCTTCTGGTTGACATTATGATTATTTATTTATACAGTCCCCTGCTCTGTTCAGTCCCCTGCTCTATTCAGTCCCCTGCTCCGTTCAGTCCCCTGCTCCGTTCAGTCCCCTGTTCCGTTCAGTCCCCTGCTCCGTTCAGTCCCCTGCTCCGTTCAGTCCCCTGCTCCGTTCAGTCCCCTGCTCCGTTCAGTCCCCTGCTCCGTTCAGTCCCCTGCTCCGTTCAGTCCCCTGTTCCGTTCAGTCCCCTGTTCCGTTCAGTCCCCTGCTCCGTTCAGTCCCCTGCTCTGTTCAGTCCCCTGCTCTGTTCAGTCCCCTGCTCTGTTCAGTCCCCTGCTCCGTTCAGTCCCCTGCTCCGTTCAGTCCCCTGCTCCGTTCAGTCCCCTGCTCTGTTCAGTCCCCTGCTCTGTTCAGTCCCCTGCTCTATACAAATCAAATGTTATTTGTCACATGCACCGAATACAACAGGTAGACCTTACCGTGAAATGCTTACTTACAAGCCCTTAACCAACAATGCAGTTTTAAGAAATAGAGTTAAGAAAATATTTACTAAATAAACTAAAGTTAAAAAAATAAAAATTAAAAGTTAAAGTAACACATTAAAATAACAATGTGGAGGTTATATACAGGGGGACCCGGTACCGAGTCAGGGTTAATGGAGGTCATTTGTACATGTAGGTAGGGGTAAAGTGAGTATGCATAGATAATAAACAGTCAGAAGCAGGAGTGTAAATACTAAGGGGGGGGGGGGTCAATGTAAACAGTACGGGTGGCCATTTGATTGTTCAGCATCTTATGGTTTGGGGGTAGAAGCTGTTATGGAGCCTTTTGGACCTAGACTTGGGGCTCTGGTACTGCTTGCCGTGCGGTAGCAGAGAGAACAGTTTATGTCTTGGATGACTGGAGTCTTTGACAATTTTTTGGGCCTTCCTTTGACACCGCCTAGTATAGAGATCCTAGATGGCAGGAACAAGCTTGGCAGCAGTGGTGCACTGGGCCGTCAGGATGCTCTCGATGGTGCAGCTTGTCAGTCTCCTGGGGGGGAAAAGGCGTTGTGGTGCCCTTTTCATGACTTTCTTGGTGTTTTCTTGGGCCATGACAGTTTGTTGGTGATGTTGGTGAAGTGCTGGTAATCCGTCTGGCCCTGTGGCCTAGTGAATGTTGACCTGTTTAAAGGTATTGCTCACATCTGCTACGGAGAGTGTGATCACACAGCTGGTGCTCTCATGCATGCTTCTGTGTATCTTGCCTCAAAATGAGCATAGAAGGCACTTAGCCCGTCTGGTAGGCTCACGTCACCGGGAGGCTCGTAACTGAGTTTCCCTTTGTAGTCCGTAATAGCTTGCAAGCCCTGCTACATCCAACGAGCATCAGAGCCGGTGAGTTCATATGAAGAACAGGGGATGTATATAGTTTATACAAGTGAATATAGAGAGGAGATATACTGGGTGATTATAGAGAGGAGATATACTGGGTGATTATAGAGAGGAGATATACTGGGTGATTATAGAGAGGAGATATACTGGGTGATTATAGAGAGGAGATATACTGGGTGATTATAGAGAGGAGATATACTGGGTGATTATAGAGAGGAGATATACTGGGTGAATATAGAGAGGAGATATACTGGGTGAATATAGAGAGGAGATATACTGGGTGATTATAGAGAGGAGATATACTGGGTGATTATAGAGAGGAGATATACTGGGTGATTATAGAGAGGAGATATACTGGGTGACTATAGAGAGGAGATATACTGGGTGATTATAGAGAGGAGATATACTGGGTGACTATAGAGAGGAGATATACTGGGTGATTATAGAGAGGAGATATACTGGCTGGTTATAGAGAGGAGATATACTGGGTGATTATAGAGAGAGATATACTGGGTGATTATAGAGAGGAGATATACTGGGTGACTATAGAGAGGAGATATACTGGGTGACTATAGAGAGGAGATATACTGGGTGATTATAGAGAGGATATACTGGGTGATTATAGAGAGGAGATATACTGGGTGATTATAGAGAGGAGATATACTGGGTGATTATAGAGAGGAGATATACTGGGTGATTATAGAGAGGAGATATACTGGGTGATTATAGAGAGGAGATATACTGGGTGATTATAGAGAGGAGATATACTGGGTGATTATAGAGAGGAGATATACTGGGTGATTATAGAGAGGAGATATACTGGGTGATTATAGAGAGGAGATATACTGGGTGATTATAGAGAGGAGATATACTGGGTGATTATAGAGAGGAGATATACTGGGTGATTATAGAGAGGAGATATACTGGGTGATTATAGAGAGGAGATATACTGGGTGATTATAGAGAGGAGATATACTGGGTGATTATAGAGAGGAGATATACTGGGTGATTATAGAGAGGAGATATACTGGGTGATTATAGAGAGGAGATATACTGGGTGGTTATAGAGAGGAGATATACTGGGTGATTATAGAGAGGAGATATACTGGGTGATTATAGAGAGGAGATATACTGGGTGAATATAGAGAGGAGATATACTGGGTGATTATAGAGAGGAGATATACTGGGTGATTATAGAGAGGAGATATACTGGGTGATTATAGAGAGGAGATATACTGGGTGACTATAGAGAGGAGATATACTGGGTGACTATAGAGAGGAGATATACTGGGTGACTATAGAGAGGAGATATACTGGGTGATATACTGGGTGATTATAGGGCTATTTGTGAGATAGAAGTCCAAACACATTCTGAACACAATGGATTCATGATGAAAAACCTGACATTTCATTAGAAAGGCATGTATAGTGCATTCAATAACTATTCAGACCCCTTTATCCACATTCTGTTATGTTACAGCCTTTTTCTAAAATGGATTAAATAGTGTTTTTCCCCCTCATCAATCTACACACAATACCCCATAATGACAAAGCAAAAACAGGTTTTTATAAATATTTGCTAATATATAAAAAACAAAAAAATGAAATAGGACATTTACATATAGTATCAGTCAAAAGTTTGGACACCTACTCATTCCCGGGTTTTTCTTTATGTGTACTATTTTCTACATTGTAGAATAATAATAAAGACATCAAAAATTACGAAATAACACATGGAATCATGTAGTAACCAAAAAAGTGTTAAACAAATCAGAATATATTTTAGATTTTAGATTCTTCAAAGTAGCCACCCTTTGCCTTGACAGCTTTGCACTCTTGGCATTCTCTCAACCAGCTCTACCTGGAATGATTTTCCAACAGTCTTGAAGGAGTTCCCACTTATGCTTAGTACTTATTGGCTGCTTTTCCTTCACTCTGCGGTCCAACTCATCCCAAACCATCTCAATTGGGTTGAGGTCGGGTGATTGTGGAGGCCAGGTGATCTAATGCAGCACTCCATCACTCTCCTTCTTGGTCAAATAGCCCTTACACAGCCTGGAGGTGTGTTGGGTCAAATGATAGTTCCACTTAGCGCAAACCAGATTGGCTGGCGTATCGCTGTTGAATGCTGCTGAAAGTGTGTGTTGAATTCTAAATAAATCACAGACACTCACCAGCAAAGCACCCCCACACCATCACACCACCTCCTCCATGCTTCACAGTGTAAACCACACATGCGGAGATCATCCGTTCACCTACTCTGCGTCTCACAAAGACACGGCGGTTGGAACCAAAAATCTCAAATTTGGACTCATCAGACCAAAGGACAGATTTCCACGGGTCTAATGTCCATTGCTCGTGTTTCTTGGCCCAAGCAAGTCTCTTCTTGTTATTGGTGTCCTTTAGGAGTGGTTTCCTTGCAGCAATTCGACCATGAAGGCCTGATTCACACAGTCTCCTCTGACTAGTTGATGTTGAGATGTGTCTGTTACTTGAACTCTGTGAAGCATTTATTTGGGCTGCCATTTCTGAGGCTGGTAACTCTAATGAACTCATCCTCTGCAGCAGATGTAACTCTAGGTCTTCCTTTCCTGTGGTGGTCCTCATGAGAGCCAGTTTCATCATATCGCAGCAGAGGTAACTCTGGGTTTTCCTTTCCTGTGGCGGTCCTCATGAGAGACAGGTAACTCTAATGAACTTATCCTCTGCAGCAGAGGTAACTCTGGGTCTTCCTTTCCTGTGGCGGTCCTCATGAGAGCCAGTTTCATCATATCACAGCAGAGGTAACTCTGGGTCTTCCTTTCCTGTGGCGGTCCTCATGAGAGCCAGTTTCATCATATCACAGCAGAGGTAACTCTGGGTTTTCCTTTCCTGTGGCGGTCCTCATGAGAGACAGGTAACTCTAATGAACTTATCCTCTGCAGCAGAGGTAACTCTGGGTCTTCCATTCCTGTGGCGGTCCTCATGAGAGCCTTGCTGGTATTTGTACGTGAAGAAACTTTCTAAGTCCTTGACATTTTTCATATTGACTGACCTTCATGTCTTAAAGTAACGATGGACTGTCATTTCTCTTTCCTTATTTGAACTGTTCTTTCCATAATATAGACTTGGTATTATACCACCCCTACCTTGTCACAACACAACTGATTGGCTCAAACACATTTAGAAGGAAATAAATCGCATATTTCCCTCAATCCTGACTAGTCTCCCAGACCCTGCCGCTGATAAACATCCCACAGCATGATGCTGCCACCACCATGCTTCACCGTAGGGATGGTGCCAGATTTCCTCCAGACATGATGCTGCCCCCACTATGCTTCACTGTTGAGATGGTGCCAGATTTCCTCCAGACGTGACACTCCGGCCAAAGATTTCAATCTTGGTTTCATCAGACCAGAGAATCTTGTTTCTCATGGTCTGAGAGTCCTTTAGGTGCCTTTATGCAAACTCCAAGTGGGCTGTTATGTGCCTTTTACTGAGGAGTGGCTTCCGTCTGGCCACTCTACCGTAAAGGCCTGATTGGTGGAGTGCTGCAGAGATGGTTGTCTTTCTGGAAGGTTCTCCCATCTCCACAGAGAAACTCTGGAGCTCGGTCAGAGTGACCATCGGGTTCTTGGTCACCTCCCTGACCAAGGCCCTTCTCCCCAGAATTCTCAGTTTGGCCAGGTGGCCAGCTCTAGGAAGAGTCTTTGTGGTTCCAAACTTCTTCCATTTAAGAATGATGTAGGCCACTGTGTTCTTGGGGACCTTCAATAATGCAGAAATGTTTTCGTACCCTTCTCCAGATCTGTGCCTCGACAATCCTGTCTTGGAGCTCTACAGACAATTCTCTCGACCTCATGGCTTGGTTTTTGCTCTGACATGCACTGTCAACTGTGGGATCTTATATAGACAGATGTGTGCCTTTCCAAATTATGTCCAATCAATTCAATTTACCGCAGGTGGACTCCAATCAAGTTGTAGAAACATCTCAAGGATGATGAATGGAAACAGAATGCACCTGAGCTCGATTTCGAGTCTCATAGGCAAAGGGTCTGAATACGTTTCGCTTGGTCACTATGGGGTATTGTGATGTCACTATGGGGTATTGTGATGTCACTATGGGGTATTGTGATGTCACTATGGGGTATTGTGATGTCACTATGGGGTATGGTGATGTCACTATGGGGTATTGTGATGTCACTATGGGGTATGGTGATGTCACTATGGGGTATTGTGATGTCACTATGGGGTATTGTGATGTCACTATGGGGTATTGTGATGTCACTATGGGGTGTTGTGATGTCACTATGGGGTATTGTGATGGCACTATGGGGTGTTGTGATGTCACTATGGGGTATTGTGATGTCACTATGGGGTATTGTGTGTAGATTGATGAGAAAAGAATACATATTTAATCCATTTTAGAATAAGGCTGTAATGTAACAAAATGTGGACAAAGTGTAGGGGTCTGAATCATTTCCAAATGCACTGTGATCCATTTTCACAAAATCCATTTTCAAGTATGGCTCAAAATGCTTGTGATTCACTAAAGAGCACGCAGTCTACGATTGGTGGAGAGGTGTTCTGTCTAATACCAGGTGTAAATGTGATTGGTTGTTAAGTGTTCTGTCTAATACCAGGTGTATATGTGATTGGTTGTTTAGTGTTCTGTCTAATACCAGGTGTATATGTGATTGGTTGTTAGGTGTTCGGTTTATGCCAGGGTTAGATGTGATTGGTTGTTAGGGGTTTGGTTTATGCCAGGGTTAGAAGTGATTGGTTGTTAGGTGTTCGGTTTATGCCAGGTAAAGTGGTCTGATGAGTCATAGTCCTAATGACTTGGCCATTCTGTCTGTGAGGATAAATCTATTTTAAACTAGGCACCGGTCCAGATCGGTACATAATGTCTGACTGTAAAGTCCTCCCTACAGGATGAGTCTCTGCAGAGAGAGATGCTGCTTCCATACAGAGAGGCGCTGCTGCTATACAGAGAGGTGCTGCTGCTATACAGAGAGGTGCTGCTATACAGAGAGGTGCTGCTATACAGAGAGGTGCTGCTATATAAAGAGGTGCTGCTATATAAAGAGGTGCTGCTGCTATACAGAGAGGTGCTGCTATACAGAGAGGTGCTGCTGCTATACAGAGAGGTGCTGCTGTTATACAGAGAGGTGCTGCTGTTATACAGAGAGGTGCTGCTGCTATACAGAGAGGTGCTGCTGCTATACAGAGAGGTGCTGCTATACAGAGAGGTGATGCTATACAGAGAGGTGATGCTGCTACATTTACATTTTACATTTAAGTCATTTAGCAGACGCTCTTATCCAGAGCGACTTACAAATTGGTGCATTCACCTTATGACATCCAGTGGAACAGTCACTTTACAATAGTGCATCTAAAACTTAAGGGGGGGGGGTGAGAGGGATTACTTATCCTATCCTAGGTATTCCTTAAAGAGGTGGGGTTTCAGGTGTCTCCGGAAGGTGGTGATTGACTCCGCTGTCCTGGCGTCGTGAGGAAGTTTGTTCCACCATTGGGGGGCCAGAGCAGTGAACAGTTTTGACTGGGCTGAGCGGGAGCTGTACTTCCTCAGTGGTAGGGAGGCGAGCAGGCCAGAGGTGGATGAACGCAGTGTCCTTGTTTGGGTGTAGGGCCTGATCAGAGCCTGGAGGTACTGAGGTGCCGTTCCCCTCACAGCTCCGTAGGCAAGCACCATGCTATACAGAGAGGTGCTGCTGTACAGAGAGGTGCTGCTATACAGAGAGGTGCTGCTGCTATACAGAGAGGTGGTGATGCTATACAGAGAGGTGCTGCTGCTATACAGAGAGGTGCTGCTGCTATACAGAGAGGTGATGCTGCTATACAGAGAGGTGATGCTGCTATACAGAGAGGTGATGCTGCTATACAGAAAGGTGCTGCTGCTATACAGAGAGGTGATGCTGCTATACAGAAAGGTGCTGCTGCTATACAGAGAGGTGATGCTATACAGAGAGGTGATGCTGCTATACAGAGAGGTGCTGCTGCTATACAGAGAGGTGGTGCTGCTATACAGAGAGGTGCTGCTATACAGAGAGGTGGTGCTGCTATACAGAGAGGTGGTGCTGCTATACAGAGAGGTGCTGCTGCTATACAGAGAGGTGCTGCTGCTATACAGAGAGGTGCTGCTGCTATACAGAGAGGTGCTGCTGCTATACAGAGAGGTGCTGCTGCTATACAGAGAGGTGCTGCTGCTATACAGAGAGGTGCTGCTGTACAGAGAGGTGCTGCTGCTATACAGAGAGGTGCTGCTGCTATACAGAAAGGTGATGCTGCTATACAGAAAGGTGCTGCTGCTATACAGAGAGGTGATGCTGCTATACAGAGAGGTGGTGCTATACAGAGAGGTGCTGCTGCTATACAGAGAGGTGCTGCTGCTATACAGAGAGGTGATGCTGCTATACAGAGAGGTGATGCTGCTATACAGAGAGGTGATGCTGCTATACAGAAAGGTGCTGCTGCTATACAGAGAGGTGATGCTGCTATACAGAAAGGTGCTGCTGCTATACAGAGAGGTGATGCTGCTATACAGAGAGGTGATGCTGCTATACAGAGAGGTGCTGCTGCTATACAGAGAGGTGGTGCTGCTATACAGAGAGGTGCTGCTATACAGAGAGGTGGTGCTGCTATACAGAGAGGTGGTGCTGCTATACAGAGAGGTGGTGCTGCTATACAGAGAGGTGGTGCTGCTATACAGAGAGGTGGTGCTATACAGAGAGGTGCTGCTGCTATACAGAGAGGTGCTGCTGCTATACAGAGAGGTGCTGCTGCTATACAGAGAGGTGCTGCTGCTATACAGAGAGGTGCTGCTGCTATACAGAGAGGTGCTGCTGCTATACAGAGAGGTGATGCTGCTATACAGAGAGGTGATGCTGCTATACAGAGAGGTGATGCTATACAGAGGTGATGCTGCTATACAGAGAGGTGATGCTGCTATACAGAGAGGTGCTGCTGCTATACAGAGAGGTGATGCTGCTATACAGAGAGGTGCTGCTATACAGAGAGGTGCTGCTGCTATACAGAGAGGTGCTGCTGCTATACAGAGAGGTGCTCCTCGGTGTAAAACCAGTATGATTTATGGCAGGAATTAAAGGGGCAATTAGCAGTTGATACATCCATTTTTGACATAATGATTCATATCTCACCATTGATTCTTGAAGAATATAATGTATGAATGCCTATTGGGCTTAGTTTAACTCATACTCCACGAGAACCCACAATATAAGCTTGTTTTACTCCAATGTTTGTAAATGTAAATGTAAACCAACCCTTTATACCTCTAAACATTAAACCCTGTATAACCTCTAAACATTAAACCCTCCTCTAAACATTAAACCCTGTATTACCTCTAAACATTAAACCCTCCTCTAAACATTAAACCCTGTATTACCTCTAAACATTAAACCCTCCTCTAAACATTAAACCCTCCTCTAAACATTAAACCCTGTATTACCTCTAAACATTAAACCCTTTATAACCTCTAAACATTAAACCCTCCTCTAAACATTAAACCCTGTATAACCTCTAAACATTAAACCCTCCTCTAAACATTAAACCCTGTATAACCTCTAAACATTAAACCCTCCTCTAAACATTAAACCCTGTATTACCTCTAAACCCTCCTCTAAACATTAAACCCTGTATAACCTCTAAACATTAAACCCTGTATAACCTCTAAACATTAAACCCTCCTCTAAACATTAAACCCTCCTCTAAACATTAAACCCTGTATAACCTCTAAACATTAAACCCTGTATTATGTAACGGTTTTGACTTGAGGTTATTATTTATAGGGGTGCCAGGTAGGTTGTGCCTACCAGAGAAAACATTAGTTTCTCCTTTTAGTTTGGGTGGGAATGAGTCCCATCTGGTCCGTCAAGTCTACACCAATACAAAGGACGTATGTAAAAGTCAGGATGGAAATAAACTTTTCATAAACCCTTAAAACATTGAAAAGAACTTCAAAAACAATTATATTCTGTTGCGTGGGTTGTATTAGCAACAACAATGATTACACACATATATAATAATATCACAATGAGTTCTGGTTCCCCCAGAAATGTCCTGTACCTCGGGCCTAAAAAGAGTCCTGCCCGGTAGAGTTCAGGGAACTCAAGTGACTTCTGTCACGCAATGTTTGTCCGTTCATTCCGTGTAGCATAAACCCAGTATTAATCATACCATCAATAGAACAATAAGTTTACCACAGAACTTTAAAGCGTATCACTCTTAATAAGTCCTCAACTACAACTAACAACATAAATCACAGTATACATCACATCAAAACAAATGAAATACCGTATACAAAAAGGTGGTAGTCAGTCGGTCAGTCAGACAATCCAATCCGCCAATAGATCTCCCGCGGAGAAAGGCCACGAAGAACGGAGAGGTGTAGTCCAGGGACGCAAAGAGTGGATCCGATCCTGGGTAAACTCTATTAGGCAACAAAACACACGTTTAACGGCAACAAAACAACGGAATAGAGAAGCTTCGGGAACTGAGGGTTGAACACATCCTCAGTCACGTCTCCATCACAACCCCCTTTTTGCGCAGCTGATACTGGCTATTTAATTGGGAATTAAAGGGAAAGCGCCCTATTGGAAGGAGCTGCACTGAGACGGTTCAGAAAAATTCAGGGCCGTCACACACCCCCTCCCTGGAAAAAGCCGACCATTGCCCTGGAAGGCACATCTTGGTCGGGGAAACCGAGAAAGGTCTCCTCATCACTTTCCTCTACAAAAAGATTCATTACTTTTTGGAGCTCACGCTCCTCAGCTGAGGAGTCACAGGCCTTAAGGTGCGAGACTTCTGGGTCTGGGAATCCGAGAAAAGTATCCTCACTATCCTCTTCAAAGATATCCAGGACCTTGCGGCGCTCAATCGCCTCCATTTCCTCAGCCGAGGGGTAACAGGCCTTAAGGCGTGAGACATGGACGATGCGCATATCTTCACCTGTGTCCTCTTTCACCACTCGGTAGTTCAAAGGTCCCATCTGCTCCACAATCCTATATGGTCCTTGCCATTTAGGAGCGAGCTTGGCCGAGAAGAATTGTTCAGCTTTCGAGTAAGGATGAGAGCGAAGCCACACCCGATCACGAAGCTGGCACTGCATGTCTCGTCTGTTCTTATCATAATTTCTCTTCTGCTTGAGTCGAGCCTGGATCATGTTCTTTGAGACAAGAGCTCTCAAGTCATGGAGATTGCCTACCTGGTCATAGCAAGCAGCATCTGGAGTAAGCTGCTGGGGCTGTAGCACCATATCCAAGGGTCCTCTGAGAGGACGACTTCGGTTCAGCTCTGCAGGTGTGACTCCAGTGGACTCTTGCACAGCAGAATTCAGGGCAAATCGAAACTCATGAAGGTGCTTGTCCCAGTGTTTGTGCTGGGTCCCTACATAGGAAGCAATCATTGTCTTCAAGGTTCGATTTACTCTCTCAGTGAGATTGGTCTGTGGGTGATAGGCCGTGGTCAACTTCTGCCTCAGGTTCCATCTTTGGCAGGTCTCCTCAAAGAGATCAGAGACAAATTGGGAACCTCGATCAGACAGGATGTAATCAGGCACTCCCCAGCGAGTCAGGATCTCTTTCGTAAGGATGTTAGAGACGGTCCTTGCTGTGGCCTGACGCAGGGAAAAGAGTTCCACCCACTTTGAATAGTAATCAACAAAAACAAGTATGTACACATTCTGATTGGAGCTTCTAGGAAATGGACCCATCAAATCCACTCCTAACATTTCCCAAGGTCGGGTAACCACCGTTTGCTGCAACTTGCCAGCAGGCTTTCTACCTTCTGGTTTGTACATTTGACAAACCTGACAATTTCGGATGTGTGACTTCACATCCATGCTCAGATGTGGCCAGTAGAGTAACGCTTGCAACCGCTTGTAGGTTTTGAACCTGCCCAAATGACCAGCTAATGGGTCTTCATGGAAATGTTGAAGCAGTTGTAGGCGTAGAGTGTCCGGTATGTACATTTGGTAGAGTGTTCTGTGAGGTAGTTGTACGACTCGGTAGACTTTATCTTCAATGATGGTCAGCTTTGTGGTAGGATTGACCATCTTTTCTCCATCTTCCAGGATAGTCTGGTACAAAGCCTGCACTTCTGGATCATCCTGTTGAGCTTTCCATATTGCCTCATCAGAGATAGGAAAGTCTGTTTTGGGCGAGTCTCGACTGCTTGACAGGACAGTAGCACATGTAAGATCAGGGCCACCGTTATCACAAGTAGGAGCTCTGGACAAGGCATCTGGAACAGTGTTGTATTTTCCTTTCCTGTATTCCACTGCAAATGTGAACTCTTGCAACCGTAGAGCCCATCTTATGAGTCTGGTGCTTGGTTTGTTGGTCTTGAACACCCACACAAGGGAGGAATGGTCAGTGACCACAGTGAAGTGTCTACCCTCCAAGTAGTACCTCCACTTTTCCAAAGCCCAGACAACTGCAAGGCACTCTTGCTCGGTTGTGGAGTAGTTCCGTTCTGCTCCATTCAATGTCCGACTGGCGAACGCTAGCACTTCTTCAGTGCCAAGTCCAGTCTGTTGGACTAGGACAGCACCAAGTCCAACATCACTTGCATCAGTGTAAACAACAAAAGGGCAATCAAAGTTGGGATGACCTAAAATGGGAGGTGTGACGAGATGTCGTTTCAGGGTTTCAAAGGAAGTCTGGCACTCTGCCGTCCATTGGAATTTCGCTCCTTTTCGCTTCATCGCGTTGAGGGGTTCTGCCACCTGGGAGAAGTTCGACACAACCGATGGTACCATCCAGCCATACCAAGGAACCGTTGAAGGGCCTTGAGTGTGGTTGGCACAGGGAAGTCTTGTACAGCCTTTGTCTTTTCAGGATCCACATGAATGCCGTCGAAAGACACAATATGGCCAAGGAACTTCAGGGAGGTTTGGCAGAAGTTGCTCTTCTTCATATTTAAGGTCAGACCAGCTTCTCTTAGCTTGTCCAACACTGCTTGAAGATCTTGAAAGTGTCTTTCTCTGTTCTGAGAGTAGATAATTATATCGTCCAGGTAGACGAAACAGATCTTCCCTTTGAGCTCACCTAACGCAATCTCCATGATTCTTTGGAAAGTGGCAGGGGCATTCTTTAATCCAAAGGGCATCACCTTAAAGGAAAACAAGCCCTCAGCACAGACAAAAGCAGTCTTGTCCTTGCTTTCCTGGTCCATCTCAACCTGCCTATAACCACTATTGAGGTCAAGGGTAGTGAACACAACAGCGCCAGACAATGACTCCAGGATCTCATGGATGGTAGGAAGAGGATATGCATCAGTCTGAGAAACATTGTTGGTCTTCCTATAGTCCACACAAAATCTAAGACCACCAGTCTTTTTTGGGATGAGGACAACAGGAGCAGCCCAGGGAGAGGAGGAACGTTCTATTATATCTTGTGCTAACATATCATTTATGAGTCCCTTTTGGATGATTAGCTTCGCTGGGGACAAACGATATGGCTTTTGCTTGATCGGCATTTCCTGTGTAAGGAATATTTTGTGCTTCAGGAGCCTGGTGCGTCCTAGCTTTGAAGTACACACATCAGCATTATTCTGCAGCTGTTCCAACAGCCGTAACTCCTCTGGTTGTTCCAGCTGAGCTCTTCTCACAGCCTGTAAAAGGAGATTGTCAGAAGGATTATCAAGGGTTAGTGGTACCGGAGCAACGGCAGAGAAGAGTGCCACATTTGAACCCCAATCATGTAACTTTTTAGCTTCTGATTGGTGCGGTATTAACTGAAAGGATGGGGATGTCGATGGGGGGGCGTAGGCAGTGACTCTTGGGGTTTCAGCTCTGGTTAAAGCACCCAGAGAAGGATGGTCATTGCTGCGAAGAGAGTTAGGTGTGTTGGCCTGTTGTGATTTGTGGTTTCTGGAAGGGTTTACTTGATACGGTCTTGGACATGTAGCTGAAGAATGTCCCTTTTGGCTACATCTCCAACAGAACATGAGAGAGGTCTTGGCTGGAGACTCTGGCTGTTGTTGATGGTCTGTCTTGGGCAACTGTTTGGGTGTCTGTTTCTTTCTCTGGTCATATTGCTGTTGGCATTCTCTGTCCTTCTCAAACTGCTGTCCCAAGCGAACCAGTCCATCGACAGTGATGACTGTAGCATGGCCTTGTCTTGGCTGTTCAGAGGTGCTAGCTTGGCCCTCAGTGGTCTGAACAGAAGTGGACACCAGAGAAACTCTGTGTAAGGAGTTGTGCCTAATGGAGGCCATGTCCACAGACACGTCATCCAACATTTTAACACAATTAGAGAGTTCTCTCTGCAAGTGGCCTACAGTGTTAACCATGGGAGAAAAAACAGATTTAACGTCCTTGAGGACCTCAGTGTGGTGATGTTGCAGGCGCCATTGGAGAGTGGCAGTGAGTTGGTTTCGTTGGTAGTCAAACTGCCTGTCCAGGGCACCGGTAATTTCCCGTCTTCCACTCTCACTGAGCTCTGTCAGCGTGCGGGTTAGAGTGCTCAGTGAGTTTCTGAATTCCATGGCACTCTGTTGTTGCTCTTCCCTCAGACATTTGAATTTATGGTGGATAAGAGTTTGGAGATGTTGTTGAGTCCGACGAATATCAAGGATGTCACCTTGAAGTTGTAAGACTACAACCTCTGGAGATAAACCAGACAATGGAGGAAGGTTGGGTGTCAGAGGGAGGACTAGCTCAGTACTTCCACACAGATCCATGTCAATAAGTGAGTAACTGGTTAGACCTCCTGTGGCCTGTGGCTCAGGCCGAGCATTCAGATTCCCAGGGCTCTGGCCCAAATCAACTCCATTATCTCCATTCACATTATGATTTGTATTGTCAGCTTGATGGTCAGAATGGCCCTGTGTATTCCCATTGACAGGTATGACATGGATGAGCACATTATCTTGGGGTGAATCCATTGTTTTAATTCCACACAAAATATTTGCTTTGGTTAGTTCTCAATGTTGAGCTGTCCCATCTGGGGTGCCATTTTTTATGTAACGGTTTTGACTTGAGGTTATTATTTATAGGGGTGCCAGGTAGGTTGTGCCTACCAGAGAAAACATTAGTTTCTCCTTTTAGTTTGGGTGGGAATGAGTCCCATCTGGTCCGTCAAGTCTACACCAATACAAAGGACGTATGTAAAAGTCAGGATGGAAATAAACTTTTCATAAACCCTTAAAACATTGAAAAGAACTTCAAAAACAATTATATTCTGTTGCGTGGGTTGTATTAGCAACAACAATGATTACACACATATATAATAATATCACAATGAGTTCTGGTTCCCCCAGAAATGTCCTGTACCTCGGGCCTAAAAAGAGTCCTGCCCGGTAGAGTTCAGGGAACTCAAGTGACTTCTGTCACGCAATGTTTGTCCGTTCATTCCGTGTAGCATAAACCCAGTATTAATCATACCATCAATAGAACAATAAGTTTACCACAGAACTTTAAAGCGTATCACTCTTAATAAGTCCTCAACTACAACTAACATAAATCACAGTATACATCACATCAAAACAAATGAAATACCGTATACAAAAAGGTGGTAGTCAGTCGGTCAGTCAGACAATCCAATCCGCCAATAGATCTCCCGCGGAGAAAGGCCACGAAGAACGGAGAGGTGTAGTCCAGGGACGCAAAGAGTGGATCCGATCCTGGGTAAACTCTATTAGGCAACAAAACACACGTTTAACGGCAACAAAACAACGGAATAGAGAAGCTTCGGGAACTGAGGGTTGAACACATCCTCAGTCACGTCTCCATCACAACCCCCTTTTGCGCAGCTGATACTGGCTATTTAATTGGGAATTAAAGGGAAAGCGCCCTATTGGAAGGAGCTGCACTGAGACGGTTCAGAAAAATTCAGGGCCGTCACACACCCCTCCCCTGGAAAAAGCCGACCATTGCCCTGGAAGGCACATCTTGGTCGGGGAAACCGAGAAAGGTCTCCTCATCACTTTCCTCTACAAAAAGATTCATTACTTTTTGGAGCTCACGCTCCTCAGCTGAGGAGTCACAGGCCTTAAGGTGCGAGACTTCTGGGTCTGGGAATCCGAGAAAAGTATCCTCACTATCCTCTTCAAAGATATCCAGGACCTTGCGGCGCTCAATCGCCTCCATTTCCTCAGCCGAGGGGTAACAGGCCTTAAGGCGTGAGACATGGACGATGCGCATATCTTCACCTGTGTCCTCTTTCACCACTCGGTAGTTCAAAGGTCCCATCTGCTCCACAATCCTATATGGTCCTTGCCATTTAGGAGCGAGCTTGGCCGAGAAAAATTGTTCAGCTTTCGAGTAAGGATGAGAGCGAAGCCACACCCGATCACGAAGCTGGCACTGCATGTCTCGTCTGTTCTTATCATAATTTCTCTTCTGCTTGAGTCGAGCCTGGATCATGTTCTTTGAGACAAGAGCTCTCAAGTCATGGAGATTGCCTACCTGGTCATAGCAAGCAGCATCTGGAGTAAGCTGCTGGGGCTGTAGCACCATATCCAAGGGTCCTCTGAGAGGACGACTTGGTTCAGCTCTGCAGGTGTGACTCCAGTGGACTCTTGCACAGCAGAATTCAGGGCAAATCGAAACTCATGAAGGTGCTTGTCCCAGTGTTTGTGCTGGGTCCCTACATAGGAAGCAATCATTGTCTTCAAGGTTCGATTTACTCTCTCAGTGAGATTGGTCTGTGGGTGATAGGCCGTGGTCAACTTCTGCCTCAGGTTCCATCTTTGGCAGGTCTCCTCAAAGAGATCAGAGACAAATTGGGAACCTCGATCAGACAGGATGTAATCAGGCACTCCCCAGCGAGTCAGGATCTCTTTCGTAAGGATGTTAGAGACGGTCCTTGCTGTGGCCTGACGCAGGGAAAAGAGTTCCACCCACTTTGAATAGTAATCAACAAAAACAAGTATGTACACATTCTGATTGGAGCTTCTAGGAAATGGACCCATCAAATCCACTCCTAACATTTCCCAAGGTCGGGTAACCACCGTTTGCTGCAACTTGCCAGCAGGCTTTCTACCTTCTGGTTTGTACATTTGACAAACCTGACAATTTCGGATGTGTGACTTCACATCCATGCTCAGATGTGGCCAGTAGAGTAACGCTTGCAACCGCTTGTAGGTTTTGAACCTGCCCAAATGACCAGCTAATGGGTCTTCATGGAAATGTTGAAGCAGTTGTAGGCGTAGAGTGTCCGGTATGTACATTTGGTAGAGTGTTCTGTGAGGTAGTTGTACGACTCGGTAGACTTTATCTTCAATGATGGTCAGCTTTGTGGTAGGATTGACCATCTTTTCTCCATCTTCCAGGATAGTCTGGTACAAAGCCTGCACTTCTGGATCATCCTGTTGAGCTTTCCATATTGCCTCATCAGAGATAGGAAAGTCTGTTTTGGGCGAGTCTCGACTGCTTGACAGGACAGTAGCACATGTAAGATCAGGGCCACCGTTATCACAAGTAGGAGCTCTGGACAAGGCATCTGGAACAGTGTTGTATTTTCCTTTCCTGTATTCCACTGCAAATGTGAACTCTTGCAACCGTAGAGCCCATCTTATGAGTCTGGTGCTTGGTTTGTTGGTCTTGAACACCCACACAAGGGAGGAATGGTCAGTGACCACAGTGAAGTGTCTACCCTCCAAGTAGTACCTCCACTTTTCCAAAGCCCAGACAACTGCAAGGCACTCTTGCTCGGTTGTGGAGTAGTTCCGTTCTGCTCCATTCAATGTCCGACTGGCGAACGCTAGCACTTCTTCAGTGCCAAGTCCAGTCTGTTGGACTAGGACAGCACCAAGTCCAACATCACTTGCATCAGTGTAAACAACAAAAGGGCAATCAAAGTTGGGATGACCTAAAATGGGAGGTGTGACGAGATGTCGTTTCAGGGTTTCAAAGGAAGTCTGGCACTCTGCCGTCCATTGGAATTTCGCTCCTTTTCGCTTCATCGCGTTGAGGGGTTCTGCCACCTGGGAGAAGTTCGACACAACCGATGGTACCATCCAGCCATACCAAGGAACCGTTGAAGGGCCTTGAGTGTGGTTGGCACAGAAAGTCTTGTACAGCCTTTGTCTTTTCAGGATCCACATGAATGCCGTCGAAAGACACAATATGGCCAAGGAACTTCAGGGAGGTTTGGCAGAAGTTGCTCTTCTTCATATTTAAGGTCAGACCAGCTTCTCTTAGCTTGTCCAACACTGCTTGAAGATCTTGAAAGTGTCTTTCTCTGTTCTGAGAGTAGATAATTATATCGTCCAGGTAGACGAAACAGATCTTCCCTTTGAGCTCACCTAACGCAATCTCCATGATTCTTTGGAAAGTGGCAGGGGCATTCTTTAATCCAAAGGGCATCACCTTAAAGGAAAACAAGCCCTCAGCACAGACAAAAGCAGTCTTGTCCTTGCTTTCCTGGTCCATCTCAACCTGCCTATAACCACTATTGAGGTCAAGGGTAGTGAACACAACAGCGCCAGACAATGACTCCAGGATCTCATGGATGGTAGGAAGAGGATATGCATCAGTCTGAGAAACATTGTTGGTCTTCCTATAGTCCACACAAAATCTAAGACCACCAGTCTTTTTGGGATGAGGACAACAGGAGCAGCCCAGGGAGAGGAGGAACGTTCTATTATATCTTGTGCTAACATATCATTTATGAGTCCCTTTTGGATGATTAGCTTCGCTGGGGACAAACGATATGGCTTTTGCTTGATCGGCATTTCCTGTGTAAGGAATATTTTGTGCTTCAGGAGCCTGGTGCGTCCTAGCTTTGAAGTACACACATCAGCATTATTCTGCAGCTGTTCCAACAGCCGTAACTCCTCTGGTTGTTCCAGCTGAGCTCTTCTCACAGCCTGTAAAAGGAGATTGTCAGAAGGATTATCAAGGGTTAGTGGTACCGGAGCAACGGCAGAGAAGAGTGCCACATTTGAACCCCAATCATGTAACTTTTTAGCTTCTGATTGGTGCGGTATTAACTGAAAGGATGGGGATGTCGATGGGGGCGTAGGCAGTGACTCTTGGGGTTTCAGCTCTGGTTAAAGCACCCAGAGAAGGATGGTCATTGCTGCGAAGAGAGTTAGGTGTGTTGGCCTGTTGTGATTTGTGGTTTCTGGAAGGGTTTACTTGATACGGTCTTGGACATGTAGCTGAAGAATGTCCCTTTTGGCTACATCTCCAACAGAACATGAGAGAGGTCTTGGCTGGAGACTCTGGCTGTTGTTGATGGTCTGTCTTGGGCAACTGTTTGGGTGTCTGTTTCTTTCTCTGGTCATATTGCTGTTGGCATTCTCTGTCCTTCTCAAACTGCTGTCCCAAGCGAACCAGTCCATCGACAGTGATGACTGTAGCATGGCCTTGTCTTGGCTGTTCAGAGGTGCTAGCTTGGCCCTCAGTGGTCTGAACAGAAGTGGACACCAGAGAAACTCTGTGTAAGGAGTTGTGCCTAATGGAGGCCATGTCCACAGACACGTCATCCAACATTTTAACACAATTAGAGAGTTCTCTCTGCAAGTGGCCTACAGTGTTAACCATGGGAGAAAAAACAGATTTAACGTCCTTGAGGACCTCAGTGTGGTGATGTTGCAGGCGCCATTGGAGAGTGGCAGTGAGTTGGTTTCGTTGGTAGTCAAACTGCCTGTCCAGGGCACCGGTAATTTCCGTCTTCCACTCTCACTGAGCTCTGTCAGCGTGCGGGTTAGAGTGCTCAGTGAGTTTCTGAATTCCATGGCACTCTGTTGTTGCTCTTCCCTCAGACATTTGAATTTATGGTGGATAAGAGTTTGGAGATGTTGTTGAGTCCGACGAATATCAAGGATGTCACCTTGAAGTTGTAAGACTACAACCTCTGGAGATAAACCAGACAATGGAGGAAGGTTGGGTGTCAGAGGGAGGACTAGCTCAGTACTTCCACACAGATCCATGTCAATAAGTGAGTAACTGGTTAGACCTCCTGTGGCCTGTGGCTCAGGCCGAGCATTCAGATTCCCAGGGCTCTGGCCCAAATCAACTCCATTATCTCCATTCACATTATGATTTGTATTGTCAGCTTGATGGTCAGAATGGCCCTGTGTATTCCCATTGACAGGTATGACATGGATGAGCACATTATCTTGGGGTGAATCCATTGTTTTAATTCCACACAAAATATTTGCTTTGGTTAGTTCTCAATGTTGAGCTGTCCCATCTGGGGTGCCATTTTTATGTAACGGTTTTGACTTGAGGTTATTATTTATAGGGGTGCCAGGTAGGTTGTGCCTACCAGAGAAAACATTAGTTTCTCCTTTTAGTTTGGGTGGAATGAGTCCCATCTGGTCCGTCAAGTCTACACCAATACAAAGGACGTATGTAAAAGTCAGGATGGAAATAAACTTTTCATAAACCCTTAAAACATTGAAAAGAACTTCAAAAACAATTATATTCTGTTGCGTGGGTTGTATTAGCAACAACAATGATTACACACATATATAATAATATCACAATGAGTTCTGGTTCCCCAGAAATGTCCTGTACCTCGGGCCTAAAAAGAGTCCTGCCCGGTAGAGTTCAGGGAACTCAAGTGACTTCTGTCACGCAATGTT
Organism: Oncorhynchus gorbuscha; assembly: GCF_021184085.1. Taxonomy (NCBI): domain Eukaryota; kingdom Metazoa; phylum Chordata; class Actinopteri; order Salmoniformes; family Salmonidae; genus Oncorhynchus; species Oncorhynchus gorbuscha. Next base: position 5,683 of record NW_025745749.1, on the reverse strand, counting down.
TGTCCGTTCATTCCGTGTAGCATAAACCCAGTATTAATCATACCATCAATAGAACAATAAGTTTACCACAGAACTTTAAAGCGTATCACTCTTAATAAGTCCTCAACTACAACTAACATAAATCACAGTATACATCACATCAAAACAAATGAAATACCGTATACAAAAAGGTGGTAGTCAGTCGGTCAGTCAGACAATCCAATCCGCCAATAGATCTCCCGCGGAGAAAGGCCACGAAGAACGGAGAGGTGTAGTCCAGGGACGCAAAGAGTGGATCCGATCCTGGGTAAACTCTATTAGGCAACAAAACACACGTTTAACGGCAACAAAACAACGGAATAGAGAAGCTTCGGGAACTGAGGGTTGAACACATCCTCAGTCACGTCTCCATCACAACCCCCTTTTTGCGCAGCTGATACTGGCTATTTAATTGGGAATTAAAGGGAAAGCGCCCTATTGGAAGGAGCTGCACTGAGACGGTTCAGAAAAATTCAGGGCCGTCACACACCCCCTCCCCTGGAAAAAGCCGACCATTGCCCTGGAAGGCACATCTTGGTCGGGGAAACCGAGAAAGGTCTCCTCATCACTTTCCTCTACAAAAAGATTCATTACTTTTTGGAGCTCACGCTCCTCAGCTGAGGAGTCACAGGCCTTAAGGTGCGAGACTTCTGGGTCTGGGAATCCGAGAAAAGTATCCTCACTATCCTCTTCAAAGATATCCAGGACCTTGCGGCGCTCAATCGCCTCCATTTCCTCAGCCGAGGGGTAACAGGCCTTAAGGCGTGAGACATGGACGATGCGCATATCTTCACCTGTGTCCTCTTTCACCACTCGGTAGTTCAAAGGTCCCATCTGCTCCACAATCCTATATGGTCCTTGCCATTTAGGAGCGAGCTTGGCCGAGAAAAATTGTTCAGCTTTCGAGTAAGGATGAGAGCGAAGCCACACCCGATCACGAAGCTGGCACTGCATGTCTCGTCTGTTCTTATCATAATTTCTCTTCTGCTTGAGTCGAGCCTGGATCATGTTCTTTGAGACAAGAGCTCTCAAGTCATGGAGATTGCCTACCTGGTCATAGCAAGCAGCATCTGGAGTAAGCTGCTGGGGCTGTAGCACCATATCCAAGGGTCCTCTGAGAGGACGACTTCGGTTCAGCTCTGCAGGTGTGACTCCAGTGGACTCTTGCACAGCAGAATTCAGGGCAAATCGAAACTCATGAAGGTGCTTGTCCCAGTGTTTGTGCTGGGTCCCTACATAGGAAGCAATCATTGTCTTCAAGGTTCGATTTACTCTCTCAGTGAGATTGGTCTGTGGGTGATAGGCCGTGGTCAACTTCTGCCTCAGGTTCCATCTTTGGCAGGTCTCCTCAAAGAGATCAGAGACAAATTGGGAACCTCGATCAGACAGGATGTAATCAGGCACTCCCCAGCGAGTCAGGATCTCTTTCGTAAGGATGTTAGAGACGGTCCTTGCTGTGGCCTGACGCAGGGAAAAGAGTTCCACCCACTTTGAATAGTAATCAACAAAAACAAGTATGTACACATTCTGATTGGAGCTTCTAGGAAATGGACCCATCAAATCCACTCCTAACATTTCCCAAGGTCGGGTAACCACCGTTTGCTGCAACTTGCCAGCAGGCTTTCTACCTTCTGGTTTGTACATTTGACAAACCTGACAATTTCGGATGTGTGACTTCACATCCATGCTCAGATGTGGCCAGTAGAGTAACGCTTGCAACCGCTTGTAGGTTTTGAACCTGCCCAAATGACCAGCTAATGGGTCTTCATGGAAATGTTGAAGCAGTTGTAGGCGTAGAGTGTCCGGTATGTACATTTGGTAGAGTGTTCTGTGAGGTAGTTGTACGACTCGGTAGACTTTATCTTCAATGATGGTCAGCTTTGTGGTAGGATTGACCATCTTTTCTCCATCTTCCAGGATAGTCTGGTACAAAGCCTGCACTTCTGGATCATCCTGTTGAGCTTTCCATATTGCCTCATCAGAGATAGGAAAGTCTGTTTTGGGCGAGTCTCGACTGCTTGACAGGACAGTAGCACATGTAAGATCAGGGCCACCGTTATCACAAGTAGGAGCTCTGGACAAGGCATCTGGAACAGTGTTGTATTTTCCTTTCCTGTATTCCACTGCAAATGTGAACTCTTGCAACCGTAGAGCCCATCTTATGAGTCTGGTGCTTGGTTTGTTGGTCTTGAACACCCACACAAGGGAGGAATGGTCAGTGACCACAGTGAAGTGTCTACCCTCCAAGTAGTACCTCCACTTTTCCAAAGCCCAGACAACTGCAAGGCACTCTTGCTCGGTTGTGGAGTAGTTCCGTTCTGCTCCATTCAATGTCCGACTGGCGAACGCTAGCACTTCTTCAGTGCCAAGTCCAGTCTGTTGGACTAGGACAGCACCAAGTCCAACATCACTTGCATCAGTGTAAACAACAAAAGGGCAATCAAAGTTGGGATGACCTAAAATGGGAGGTGTGACGAGATGTCGTTTCAGGGTTTCAAAGGAAGTCTGGCACTCTGCCGTCCATTGGAATTTCGCTCCTTTTCGCTTCATCGCGTTGAGGGGTTCTGCCACCTGGGAGAAGTTCGACACAAACCGATGGTACCATCCAGCCATACCAAGGAACCGTTGAAGGGCCTTGAGTGTGGTTGGCACAGGGAAGTCTTGTACAGCCTTTGTCTTTTCAGGATCCACATGAATGCCGTCGAAAGACACAATATGGCCAAGGAACTTCAGGGAGGTTTGGCAGAAGTTGCTCTTCTTCATATTTAAGGTCAGACCAGCTTCTCTTAGCTTGTCCAACACTGCTTGAAGATCTTGAAAGTGTCTTTCTCTGTTCTGAGAGTAGATAATTATATCGTCCAGGTAGACGAAACAGATCTTCCCTTTGAGCTCACCTAACGCAATCTCCATGATTCTTTGGAAAGTGGCAGGGGCATTCTTTAATCCAAAGGGCATCACCTTAAAGGAAAACAAGCCCTCAGCACAGACAAAAGCAGTCTTGTCCTTGCTTTCCTGGTCCATCTCAACCTGCCTATAACCACTATTGAGGTCAAGGGTAGTGAACACAACAGCGCCAGACAATGACTCCAGGATCTCATGGATGGTAGGAAGAGGATATGCATCAGTCTGAGAAACATTGTTGGTCTTCCTATAGTCCACACAAAATCTAAGACCACCAGTCTTTTTGGGATGAGGACAACAGGAGCAGCCCAGGGAGAGGAGGAACGTTCTATTATATCTTGTGCTAACATATCATTTATGAGTCCCTTTTGGATGATTAGCTTCGCTGGGGACAAACGATATGGCTTTTGCTTGATCGGCATTTCCTGTGTAAGGAATATTTTGTGCTTCAGGAGCCTGGTGCGTCCTAGCTTTGAAGTACACACATCAGCATTATTCTGCAGCTGTTCCAACAGCCGTAACTCCTCTGGTTGTTCCAGCTGAGCTCTTCTCACAGCCTGTAAAAGGAGATTGTCAGAAGGATTATCAAGGGTTAGTGGTACCGGAGCAACGGCAGAGAAGAGTGCCACATTTGAACCCCAATCATGTAACTTTTTAGCTTCTGATTGGTGCGGTATTAACTGAAAGGATGGGGATGTCGATGGGGGGGCGTAGGCAGTGACTCTTGGGGTTTCAGCTCTGGTTAAAGCACCCAGAGAAGGATGGTCATTGCTGCGAAGAGAGTTAGGTGTGTTGGCCTGTTGTGATTTGTGGTTTCTGGAAGGGTTTACTTGATACGGTCTTGGACATGTAGCTGAAGAATGTCCCTTTTGGCTACATCTCCAACAGAACATGAGAGAGGTCTTGGCTGGAGACTCTGGCTGTTGTTGATGGTCTGTCTTGGGCAACTGTTTGGGTGTCTGTTTCTTTCTCTGGTCATATTGCTGTTGGCATTCTCTGTCCTTCTCAAACTGCTGTCCCAAGCGAACCAGTCCATCGACAGTGATGACTGTAGCATGGCCTTGTCTTGGCTGTTCAGAGGTGCTAGCTTGGCCCTCAGTGGTCTGAACAGAAGTGGACACCAGAGAAACTCTGTGTAAGGAGTTGTGCCTAATGGAGGCCATGTCCACAGACACGTCATCCAACATTTTAACACAATTAGAGAGTTCTCTCTGCAAGTGGCCTACAGTGTTAACCATGGGAGAAAAACAGATTTAACGTCCTTGAGGACCTCAGTGTGGTGATGTTGCAGGCGCCATTGGAGAGTGGCAGTGAGTTGGTTTCGTTGGTAGTCAAACTGCCTGTCCAGGGCACCGGTAATTTCCCGTCTTCCACTCTCACTGAGCTCTGTCAGCGTGCGGGTTAGAGTGCTCAGTGAGTTTCTGAATTCCATGGCACTCTGTTGTTGCTCTTCCCTCAGACATTTGAATTTATGGTGGATAAGAGTTTGGAGATGTTGTTGAGTCCGACGAATATCAAGGATGTCACCTTGAAGTTGTAAGACTACAACCTCTGGAGATAAACCAGACAATGGAGGAAGGTTGGGTGTCAGAGGGAGGACTAGCTCAGTACTTCCACACAGATCCATGTCAATAAGTGAGTAACTGGTTAGACCTCCTGTGGCCTGTGGCTCAGGCCGAGCATTCAGATTCCCAGGGCTCTGGCCCAAATCAACTCCATTATCTCCATTCACATTATGATTTGTATTGTCAGCTTGATGGTCAGAATGGCCCTGTGTATTCCCATTGACAGGTATGACATGGATGAGCACATTATCTTGGGGTGAATCCATTGTTTTAATTCCACACAAAATATTTGCTTTGGTTAGTTCTCAATGTTGAGCTGTCCCATCTGGGGTGCCATTTTTTATGTAACGGTTTTGACTTGAGGTTATTATTTATAGGGGTGCCAGGTAGGTTGTGCCTACCAGAGAAAACATTAGTTTCTCCTTTTAGTTTGGGTGGGAATGAGTCCCATCTGGTCCGTCAAGTCTACACCAATACAAAGGACGTATGTAAAAGTCAGGATGGAAATAAACTTTTCATAAACCCTTAAAACATTGAAAAGAACTTCAAAAACAATTATATTCTGTTGCGTGGGTTGTATTAGCAACAACAATGATTACACACATATATAATAATATCACAATGAGTTCTGGTTCCCCCAGAAATGTCCTGTACCTCGGGCCTAAAAAGAGTCCTGCCCGGTAGAGTTCAGGGAACTCAAGTGACTTCTGTCACGCAATGTTTGTCCGTTCATTCCGTGTAGCATAAACCCAGTATTAATCATACCATCAATAGAACAATAAGTTTACCACAGAACTTTAAAGCGTATCACTCTTAATAAGTCCTCAACTACAACTAACATAAATCACAGTATACATCACATCAAAACAAATGAAATACCGTATACAAAAAGGTGGTAGTCAGTCGGTCAGTCAGACAATCCAATCCGCCAATAGATCTCCCGCGGAGAAAGGCCACGAAGAACGGAGAGGTGTAGTCCAGGGACGCAAAGAGTGGATCCGATCCTGGGTAAACTCTATTAGGCAACAAAACACACGTTTAACGGCAACAAAACAACGGAATAGAGAAGCTTCGGGAACTGAGGGTTGAACACATCCTCAGTCACGTCTCCATCACAACCCCCTTTTGCGCAGCTGATACTGGCTATTTAATTGGGAATTAAAGGGAAAGCGCCCTATTGGAAGGAGCTGCACTGAGAC
>NW_025745748.1:447207-457565 GCF_021184085.1 Oncorhynchus gorbuscha | reverse complement strand
TGGTGGTGGTTCTACAGTTCTAGAGGGATGGGTGTTGTAGAGTTCTAGAATCATGGTGGTGGTTCTACAGTTCTAGAGGGATGGGTGTTGTAGAGTTCTAGAATCATGGTGGTGGTTCTATAGTTCTAGAGGGATGGGTGTTGTAGAGTTCTAGAATCATGGTGGTGGTTCTACAGTTCTAGAGAGGTGGGGGTTGTAGAGTTCTAGAATCATGGTGGTGGTTCTACAGTTCTAGAGGGATGGGTGTTGTAGAGTTATAGAATCATGGTGGTGGTTCTACAGTTCTAGAGAGGTGGGGGTTGTAGAGTTCTAGAATCATGGTGGTGGTTCTACAGTTCTAGAGGGATGGGTGTTGTAGAGTTATAGAATCATGGTGGTGGTTCTACAGTTCTAGAGGGATGGGTGTTGTAGAGTTATAGAATCATGGTGGTGGTTCTACAGTTCTAGAGGGATTGGTGTTGTAGGGTTCTAGAATCATGGTGGTGGTTCTACAGTTCGAGAGGGATGGGGCTGTAGAGTTCTAGAATCATGGTGGTGGTTCTACAGTTCTAGAGGAATGGGTGTTGTAGAGTTCTAGAATCATGGTGGTGGTTCTACAGTTCTAGAGGGATAGTGGTTGTAGAGTTCTAGAATCATGGTGGTGGTTCTACAGTTCTAGAGGGATGGGTGTTGTAGAGTTCTAGAATCATGGTGGTGGTTCTATAGTTCTAGAGGGATGGGTGTTGTAGAGTTCCAGAATCATGTTGGTGGTTCTACAGTTCTAGAGGGATGGGTGTTGTAGGGTTCTAGAATCATGGTGGTGGTTCTACAGTTCTAGAGAGGTGGGGGTTGTAGAGTTCTAGAATCATGGTGGTGGTTCTACAGTTCTAGAGGGATAGGGGCTGTAGAGTTCTAGAATCATGGTGGTGGTTCTCGATTCAGCAAATTCTTGTCCTGAAAGCCACCATGTTGCCACATCTGTACTGACCCTCCCATCATCGCTCACATCCTCTCCACATCATTATCATCAGCTGGTAGATTATGGTGGTGTGATGGGAGGGGCTTGTGACACACATTCCACCAGGAACCAAATCAGATTAGATTATGCATTTGGGTCAGAATCCTGCTGGCCTCTGTGGGGATTATAATCTGACGTAGGGGAGGAAGGGTCCACAACACTACAGTAAATTACAGGACTACAGTATAGCTGTTAGTTTGTGTATGTTATTCTTACACAACCAGCACAGCATTAAAGTATTAGAGCTGTGTTCCTACATGTTGAGATGTTCAACATTAAAGTATTAGAGCTGTGTTCCTACATGATGACGATGTTCAACATTAAAGTATTAGAGCTGTGTTCCTACATGTTGAGATGTTCAACATTAAAGTATTAGAGCTGTGTTCCTACATGATGACGATGTTCAACATTAAAGTATTAGAGCTGTGTTCCTACATGTTGAGATGTTCAACATTAAAGTATTAGAGCTGTGTTCCTACATGATGACGATGTTCAACATTAAAGTATTAGAGCTGTGTTCCTACATGTTGAGGATGTTCAACATTAAAGTATTAGAGCTGTGTTCCTACATGATGACGGTGTTCAACATTAAAGTATTAGAGCTGTGTTCCTACATGTTGAGGATGTTCAACATTAAAGTATTAGAGCTGTGTTCCTACATGAGGATGTTCAACATTAAAGTATTAGAGCTGTGTTCCTACATGAGGATGTTCAACATTAAAGTATTAGAGCTGTGTTCCTACATGTTGAGATGTTCAACATTAAAGTATTAGAGCTGTGTTCCTACATGATGACGATGTTCAACATTTAAGTATTAGAGCTGTGTTCCTACATGATGAGGATGTTCACCATTAAAGTATTAGAGCTGTGTTCCTACATGATGAGGATGTTCAACATTAAAGTATTAGAGCTGTGTTCCTATATGATGAGGATGTTCAACATTAAAGTATTAGAGCTGTGTTCCTACATGTTGAGGGTGTTGTAGGACTGTAGGGTTGTGTTGAGGATGTTGTAGGACTGTAGGGTTGTGTTGAGGATGTTGTTGGACTGTAGGGTTGTGTTGAGGATGTTGTTGAACTGTAGGGTTGTGTTGAGGATGTTGTTGGACTGTAGGGTTGTGTTGAGGATGTTGTAGGACTGTGGGGTTGTGTTGAGGATGTTGTAGGACTGTAGGGTTGTGTTGAGGATGTTGTAGGCTTGTGTTGAGGATGTTGTTGGACTGTAGGGTTGTGTTGAGGATGTTGTTGGACTGTAGGGTTGTGTTGAGGATGTTGTTGGACTGTAGGGTTGTGTTGAGGATGTTGTAGGACTGTAGGGTTGTGTTGAGGATGTTGTAGGACTGTAGGGTTGTGTTGAGGATGTTGTAGGACTGTAGGGTTGTGTTGAGGATGTTGTAGGACTGTCGGGTTGTGTTGAGGATGTTGTAGGCTTGTGTTGAGGATGTTGTAGGGTTGTGTTGAGGATGTTGTAGGACTGTAGGCTTGTGTTGAGGATGTTGTAGGACTGTAGGGTTGTGTTGAGGATGTTGTTGGACTGTAGGCTTGTGTTGAGGATGTTGTTGGACTGTAGGCTTGTGTTGAGGATGTTGTAGGGTTGTGTTGAGGATGTTGTAGGACTGTAGGGTTGTGTTGAGGATGTTGTAGGACTGTAGGGTTGTGTTGAGGATGTTGTAGGACTGTAGGGTTGTGTTGAGGATGTTGTAGGACTGTCGGGTTGTGTTGAGGATGTTGTAGGCTTGTGTTGAGGATGTTGTAGGGTTGTGTTGAGGATGTTGTAGGACTGTAGGCTTGTGTTGAGGATGTTGTAGGACTGTAGGGTTGTGTTGAGGATGTTGTAGGACTGTAGGGTTGTGTTGAGGATGTTGTAGGACTGTCGGGTTGTGTTGAGGATGTTGTAGGACTGTAGGGTTGTGTTGAGGATGTTGTAGGGTTGTGTTGAGGATGTTGTAACCCTGTTTCTTGTCTGTATCGAAGTAGCGGTCCTTGTACCTAGCATCGAGCATTGTTGAGACACAGTAAAGAGGCTCAAAGAGAATGCCACCGAATCACTTGGTAGTGTGTACCGGGGCTCGAGGTGCTCGACCAGTCGACAAAAGCCAACATCATCCACGATACAGACCGGTAGGTTGTCAAGGGCAATGAATTCCATTATCTTGCCATTAATGGGTTTCGCCTATGAGTTGTCTCCTTCTGAAATGTTCTTACTCTTTCAAATGACTGCTCGACTTTAACTTGTTTAGCTGTTGGAGGTGTGTTTAGTTGTTGGAGGTGTGTTTAGTTGTTGGAGGTGTGTTTAGTTGTTGGAGGTGTGTTTAGTTGTTGGAGGTGTGTTTAGTTGTTGGAGGTGTGTTTAGTTGTTGGAGGTGTGTTTAGTTGTTGGAGGTGTGTTTAGTTGTTGGAGGTGTGTTTAGTTGTTGGAGGTGTGTTTAGTTGTTGGAGGTGTGTTTAGTTGTTGGAAGTGTGTTTAGTTGTTGGAAGTGTGTTTAGTTGTTGGAAGTGTGTTTAGTTGTTGGAGGTGTGTTTAGTTGTTGGAAGTGTGTTTAGTTGTTGGAAGTGTGTTTAGTTGTTGGAAGTGTGTTTAGTTGTTGGAAGTGTGTTTAGTTGTTGGAGGTGTGTTTAGTTGTTGGAGGTGTGTTTAGTTGTTGGAGGTGTGTTTAGTTGTTGTTGAGGTGTGTTTAGTTGTTGGAAGTGTGTTTAGTTGTTGGAGTGTGTTTAGCTGTTGGAAGTGTGTTTTAGTTGTTGGAGGTGTGTTTAGTTGTTGGAGGTGTGTTTAGTTGTTGGAGGTGTGTTTAGTTGTTGGAGGTGTGTTTAGTTGTTGGAGGTGTGTTTAGTTGTTGGAGGTGTGTTTAGTTGTTGGAGGTGTGTTTAGTTGTTGGAGGTGTGTTTAGTTGTTGGAGGTGTGTTTAGTTGTTGGAAGTGTGTTTAGTTGTTGGAGGTGTGTTTAGTTGTTGGAAGTGTGTTTAGTTGTTGGAAGTGTGTTTAGTTGTTGGAAGTGTGTTTAGTTGTTGGAAGTGTGTTTAGTTGTTGGAAGTGTGTTTAGTTGTTGGAGGTGTGTTTAGTTGTTGGAAGTGTGTTTAGTTGTTGGAGGTGTGTTTAGTTGTTGGAGGTGTGTTTAGTTGTTGGAGGTGTGTTTAGTTGTTGGAAGTGTGTTTAGTTGTTGGAGGTGTGTTTAGTTGTTGGAAGTGTGTTTAGTTGTTGGTGTGTTTAGTTGTTGGAAGTGTGTTTAGTTGTTGGAAGTGTGTTTAGTTGTTGGAGGTGTGTTTAGTTGTTGGAGGTGTGTTTAGTCGTTGGAGGTGTGTTTAGTTGTTGGAGGTGTGTTTAGTTGTTGGAAGTGTGTTTAGTTGTTGGAAGTGTGTTTAGTTGTTGGAAGTGTGTTTAGTTGTTGGAAGTGTGTTTAGTTGTTGGAGGTGTGTTTAGTTGTTGGAGGTGTGTTTAGTTGTTGGAGGTGTGTTTAGTTGTTGGAGGTGTGTTTAGTTGTTGGAGGTGTGTTTAGTTGTTGGAAGTGTGTTTAGTTGTTGGAGGTGTGTTTAGTTGTTGGAAGTGTGTTTAGTTGTTGGAGGTGTGTTTAGTTGTTGGAAGAGTGTTTAGTTGTTGGAAGTGTGTTTAGTTGTTGGTGTGTTTAGTTGTTGGAAGTGTGTTTAGTTGTTGGAGGTGTGTTTAGTTGTTGGAAGTGTGTTTAGTTGTTGGAGGTGTGTTTAGTTGTTGGAAGTGTGTTTAGTTGTTGGAGGTGTGTTTAGTTGTTGGAGGTGTGTTTAGTTGTTGGAGGTGTGTTTAGTTGTTGGAGGTGTGTTTAGTTGTTGGAAGTGTGTTTAGTTGTTGGAGGTGTGTTTAGTTGTTGGAAGTGTGTTTAGTTGTTGGAGGTGTGTTTAGTTGTTGGAAGTGTGTTTAGTTGTTGGAGGTGTGTTTAGTTGTTGGAAGTGTGTTTAGTTGTTGGAAGTGTGTTTAGTTGTTGGAAGTGTGTTTAGTTGTTGGAAGTGTGTTTAGTTGTTGGAAGTGTGTTTAGTTGTTGGAGGTGTGTTTAGTTGTTGGAAGAGTGTTTAGTTGTTGGAAGTGTGTTTAGTTGTTGGAGGTGTGTTTAGTTGTTGGAAGTGTGTTTAGTTGTTGGAAGTGTGTTTAGTTGTTGGAGGTGTGTTTAGTTGTTGGAGGTGTGTTTAGTTGTTGGAGGTGTGTTTAGTTGTTGGAAGTGTGTTTAGTTGTTGGAGTGTGTTTAGTTGTTGGAGGTGTGTTTAGTTGTTGGAAGTGTGCGCTTCAGTTTTTTAGTAGTCGCTGACCGTCTGAGGGTGATGCACTTTCAAATGAGTAATTAGGTTTGTGGTATTGAAAGATTTCATTTTCTCCCCTCAGGAAATAATAGCAGCACAAACGATGCATATGGCCTTTTGCTGTCTTCCTCTGAAGCTTCCAGATCGATCCATACAGCAGACATCGTGGGCTAGGACTAGTTTAGTTTATTAATTCAACCATTTTTTTTAAACATAGAAGAAGAAGGTCTATCTCATCATTCCAGTTCCATCATCAAAATATAAAGGAGAGACGCTCTCGGAGCTCAGGTGTAAAAATATTTACGTCCACCATTTGGACAGACAAGCTGTCTTCATCAGGTGTCTGTAATCATGGGTGGGTGTGGCCTGATATCATTGGTTAATCACATGGCCTGATATCATTGGTTAATAACAGACAAGCTGTCTTCATCAGGGTGTAATGACAAACACTGAGGGTCACTAGTTTATATAGTGTTAAAAGACACACACAGGTGTCTGTAATCATGGGTGGGTGTGGCCTGATATCATTGGTTAATCATATGGCCTGATATCATTGGTTAATCACATGGCCTGATATCATTGGTTAATAACAGACAAGCTGTCTTCATCAGGTTATAATGACAGTTTATGTGAATGAGTGTCATAGACAACACCTTTTACCAGAAACTCAGAAGTGACCTCACTGCCCAATTTCAGAACACCATCTTTACTGTCCTAGATGGGTATTTAAGTTCTGGTCCGATCACCAAGAAAGAACACTACTTTTTGGCTATTCAACACCCTAAAATTGCCACTTTTTATACTTTGCCAGAATGACACAAGAATGGTCTCAGAACAGCTCCCCTCCTAAAGGACTCCAGCAGTATGGTCTCAGAACAGCTCCCCTCCTAAAGGACACCAGCAGTATGGTCTCAGAACAGCTCCCCTCCTAAAGGACACCAGCAGTATGGTCTCAGAACAGCTCCCCTCCTAAAGGACACCAGCAGTATGGTCTCAGAACAGCTCCCCTCCTAAAGGACACCAGCAGTATGGTCTCAGAACAGCTCCTCCTAAAGGACACCAGCAGTATGGTCTCAGAACAGCTCCCCTCCTAAAGGACACCAGCAGTATGGTCTCAGAACAGCTCCCCTCCTAAAGGACACCAGCAGTATGGTCTCAGAACAGCTCCTCCTAAAGGACACCAGCAGTATGATCTCAGAACAGCTCCTCCTCCTAAAGGACACCAGCAGTATGGTCTCAGAACAGCTCCCCTCCTAAAGGACACCAGCAGTATGGTCTCAGAACAGCTCCCCTCCTAAAGGACACCAGCAGTATGGTCTCAGAACAGCTCCCCTCCTAAAGGACACCAGCAGTATGGTCTCAGACCAGCTCCCCTCCTAAAGGACACCAGCAGTATGGTCTCAGAACAGCTCCCTCCTTTGTAAAGGACACCAGCAGTATGGTCTCAGAACAGCTCCCCTCCTAAAGGACACCAGCAGTATGGTCTCAGACCAGCTCCCCTCCTAAAGGACACCAGCAGTATGGTCTCAGAACAGCTCCCCTCCTAAAGGACACCAGCAGTATGATCTCAGAACAGCTCCCCTCCTTTATAAAGGACACCAGCAGTATGGTCTCAGAACAGCTCCCCTCCTAAAGGACACCAGCAGTATGGTCTCAGAACAGCTCCCCTCCTAAAGGACACCAGCAGTATGGTCTCAGAACAGCTCCCCTCCTTTGTAAAGGACACCAGCAGTATGGTCTCAGAACAGCTCCCCTCCTTTGTAAAGGACACCAGCAGTATGGTCTCAGAACAGCTCCCCTCCTAAAGGACACCAGCAGTATGATCTCAGAACAGCTCCCCTCCTAAAGGACACCAGCAGTATGGTCTCAGAACAGCTCCCCTCCTAAAGGACACCAGCAGTATGATCTCAGAACAGCTCCCCTCCTAAAGGACACCAGCAGTATGATCTCAGAACAGCTCCCCTCCTTTATAAAGGACACCAGCAGTATGGTCTCAGAATAGCTCCGCTCCTAAAGGACACCAGCAGTGTGGTCTCAGAACAGCTCCCCTCCTAAAGGACACCAGCAGTATGGTCTCAGAACAGCTCCCCTCCTAAAGGACACCAGCAGTATGGTCTCAGAACAGCTCCCCTCCTAAAGGACACCAGCAGTATGGTCTCAGAACAGCTCCCCTCCTAAAGGACACCAGCAATATGGTCTCAGACCAGCTCCCCTCCTAAAGGACACCAGCAGTCTGGTCTCAGAACAGCTCCCCTCCTAAAGGACACCAGCAGTATGGTCTCAGACCAGCTCCCCTCCTTTGTAAAGGACACCAGCAGTATGGTCTCAGAACAGCTCCCCTCCTTTGTAAAGGACACCAGCAGTATGGTCTCAGAACAGCAAAGGACACCAGCAGTATGGTCTCAGAACAGCTCCCCTCCTAAAGGACACCAGCAGTATGGTCTCAGAACAGCTCCCCTCCTAAAGGACACCAGCAGTATGGTCTCAGAACAGCTCCCCTCCTTTGTAAAGGACACCAGCAGTATGGTCTCAGAACAGCTCCCCTCCTAAAGGACACCAGCAGTCTGGTCTCAGAACAGCTCCCCTCCTTTGTAAAGGACACCAGCAGTATGGTCTCAGAACAGCTCCCCTCCTTTGTAAAGGACACCAGCAGTATGATCTCAGAACAGCTTCCCTCCTTTGTAAAGGACACCAGCAGTATGGTCTCAGAACAGCTCCCCTCCTAAAGGACACCAGCAGTATGGTCTCAGAACAGCTCCCCTCCTAAAGGACACCAGCAGTATGGTCTCAGAACAGCTCCCCTCCTAAAGGACACCAGCAGTATGGTCTCAGAACAGCTCCCCTCCTAAAGGACACCAGCAGTATGGTCTCAGAACAGCTCCCCTCCTAAAGGACACCAGCAGTATGGTCTCAGAACAGCTCCCCTCCTAAAGGACACCAGCAGTATGGTCTCAGAACAGCTCCCCTCCTAAAGGACACCAGCAGTATGGTCTCAGAACAGCTCCCCTCCTAAAGGACACCAGCAGTATGGTCTCAGAACAGCTCCCCTCCTTTGTAAAGGACACCAGCAGTATGATCTCAGAACAGCTTCCCTCCTTTGTAAAGGACACCAGCAGTATGGTCTCAGAACAGCTCCCCTCCTAAAGGACACCAGCAGTATGGTCTCAGAACAGCTCCCCTCCTTTGTAAAGGACACCAGCAGTATGGTCTCAGAACAGCTCCCCTCCTAAAGGACACCAGCAGTATGGTCTCAGAACAGCTCCCCTCCTAAAGGACACCAGCAGTATGGTCTCAGAACAGCTCCCCTCCTAAAGGACACCAGCAGTATGGTCTCAGAACAGCTCCCCTCCTAAAGGACACCAGCAGTATGGTCTCAGAACAGCTCCCCTCCTAAAGGACACCAGCAGTATGGTCTCAGAACAGCTCCCCTCCTAAAGGACACCAGCAGTATGGTCTCAGACCAGCTCCCCTCCTAAAGGACACCAGCAGTATGGTCTCTCAAAGAACAGCTATGGTCTCAGAACAGCTCCTCCTAAAGGACACCAGCAGTATGATCTCAGAACAGCTCCCCTCCTTTGTAAAGGACACCAGCAGTATGGTCTCAGAACAGCTCCCTCCTAAAGGACACCAGCAGTATGATCTCAGAACAGCTCCTCTCCTAAAGGACACCAGCAGTATGATCTCAGAACAGCTCCCCTCCTAAAGGACACCAGCAGTATGGTCTCAGAACAGCTCCCCTCCTAAAGGACACCAGCAGTATGGTCTCAGAACAGCTCCCCTCCTAAAGGACACCAGCAGTATGGTCTCAGAACAGCTCCCCTCCTAAAGGACACCAGCAGTATGATCTCAGAACAGCTCCTCTCCTAAAGGACACCAGCAGTATGATCTCAGAACAGCTCCCCTCCTAAAGGACACCAGCAGTATGGTCTCAGAACAGCTCCCCTCCTTTATAAAGGACACCAGCAGTATGGTCTCAGAACAGCTCCCCTCCTAAAGGACACCAGCAGTATGGTCTCAGACCAGCTCCCCTCCTTTGTAAAGGACACCAGCAGTATGGTCTCAGAACAGCTCCCTCCTAAAGGACACCAGCAGTATGGTCTCAGAACAGCTCCCCTCCTAAAGGACACCAGCAGTATGGTCTCAGACCAGCTCCCCTCCTTTGTAAAGGACACCAGCAGTATGGTCTCAGACCAGCTCCCCTCCTAAAGGACACCAGCAGTATGGTCTCAGAACAGCTCCCCTCCTTTATAAAGGACACCAGCAGTATGGTCTCAGAACAGCTCCCTCCTAAAGGACACCAGCAGTATGGTCTCAGAACAGCTCCCCTCCTTTATAAGGACACCAGCAGTATGGTCTCAGAACAGCTCCCCTCCTAAAGGACACCGGCAGTATGGTCTCAGAACAGCTCCCCTCCTAAAGGACACCAGCAGTATGGTCTCAGAACAGCTCCCCTCCTAAAGGACACCAGCAGTATGGTCTCAGAACAGCTCCCCTCCTAAAGGACACCGGCAGTTTTGATCTCAGAACAGCTCCCCTCCTTTGTAAAGGACACCAGCAGTATGGTCTCAGTACAGCTCCCCTCCTAAAGGACACCAGCAGTATGGTCTCAGAACAGCTCCCCTCCTAAAGGACACCGGCAGTATGGTCTCTATCATTGAATCTCTTGATCCTCTCTCTGAGAATACCTTGTTAGTTACGTCTGATGTTGAGTCGTTATACACTAATATTCCACAGGAGGGCGGTATTGAAGCTATGGAACATTTTCTTCTGCAACGTGACCCTAATGAACTACCTTCCAGTGCATGCATTATAACATTGGCTGAAATAGTACTCACACATAACTACTTCATGTTTCTAAATGATTTCTTTATTCAGACTAAAGGGACTGCTATGGGATCGCCCAAGGCTCCTAACTATGCTAATGTGTAATGTGGGTTACATGGAGAAACAGTCTATTTTCCATCCTCTCCAAAATGTTTTCTTGCCTGACATCATTATGTGGAAACGGTATATTGATGATATTTTTGTTCTATGGAGGAGTGATGCCAAACAGCTCCAGGCATTCCATGCTTTTCTTAACTGCTGTTCTGAGCATCTGAG